>NC_060910.1:50000-85000 GCF_014805685.1 Silurus meridionalis
AATGTGTGTGTGTGTGTGTGTGTGTGTGTGTGTGTGTGTGTGTGTTGTACAGCGTTGATGCCATTGAGCTGCTGTGCTGCACTGATGAAGATGATGATGATGAGTGGAAGGTGAACTGATCCCTCAGTGAAAAGCTGCCAAGGTTTTTTGGGTTTGATTCCTTTAGCACTGATTAACTCTCGCTGCATGTCCTCCATCTCAACGTGGAAAAGTTCTCCACCATGGAGCTGCTTTAGAGCTGAGAGAACACACACACAACACACACACACACACACACACACACACAACAAAGAGCACAACATTCCACAAATCACCGGATATATTTTGTCTTTATTCTCCATTAACGAACAAACAAACTCACAAACAAACAAACAATCTTACAAACAAACAAACTCACAAACAAACACACTACAAACAAACAAACACACTCACAAACAAACAAACAAACTCACAAACAAACACACTCACAAACAAACAAACAATCTTACAAACAAACAAACTCACAAACAAACACACTCTAAAACAAACAAACAAACAATCTTACAAACAAACAAACAAACAAACAAACAAACAAACAAACAAACAAACAAACAATCTTACAAACAAACAAACTCACAAACAAACAAACTCACAAACAAACAAACAATCTTACAAACAAACAAACTCACAAACAAACACACTCACAAACAAACAAACAAACTCACAAACAATCCCATACACATATAAACCAACTAAACCCCCAAAAACAACTGAGTAAACATCATCAACTATCAAATGGTGTAAATAAAGTCAGTGTAATTAGAGTCAGAGTGTAATTTGTTTCAGATTGTGATTAGAGTCAGTGTATAACTAGAGTCAGTTTGTAATTAGTGATGGACTGTGCTTAGATTCAGTGTGTGATTAGAGTCAGAGTGTAATTAGAGTCAGTTTTTAATTAGTGATGGACTGTGATTAGAGTCAGTGTGTGATTAGAGTCAGTCTGATATGAGAGGCAGTGTGTGATTAGAGTGTTGTGGTACCAGTGATGCACGCAGCTTCATCATTTCGGTCGATCAGCAGGAATCGAGGACTTTCAGGAAACAGTGGCAAAGAAATAAGCTGAACAACAGCAGGAACACAGGAAGTGATGAGAAGGAGGGTCCAGTACTTTTCTCCACCTAGCAGTTCACTGAAAACACACACACACACACACACACACACACACACACACACACACACACACACACACACACAGAAATATGCTGCTTTAGAACATGTGAAAGTTTAATGATAAATGAGGCAGAATCATATTTTATATATATGCTCTTATAGACAGATGTTAATACAGCTGTTAGCTCTATTAATGTGATTGAATGATTACCATGGCAACCAACTACTACGCCACGACTTCATTAGGACGTATTTCCATTGTTGGAGGAAGAAAAACAAAATATTTGTCCAGAATGTGTCTAAATGATAGTTTATTCTAAAGTCACTCTCAAAATCACACAAACACACAATCACATTCACACACAAACAAACTCACTCACAATCACTCACAAACACATTTACACTCACAATCACACTCACTCACAATCACACAAATACACAACATTGTGTTTATGTTTACAAATACACTATTTTTTATTGTGTGTTTTGTGTATTTGTCCCACACAGTCTTGGGTTGTCTGTTTTTACTGTTTTTGTCTGCACTGATTTTTCTGCAATGTTTTTGTTTGCACTGTTTTTGTTTGCACTCGGTTGCACACGATGCACTTTATGTGGTGAGGACACTTACTTTAGTCCTAAACTCTGTTCTGTTGTGTAGTTTTATGTTGTGTGTTGTAGCTCTGTGTTGTTTATTGTAGCACCAGGGTTCTGGATGAACGTTGTCTCATTTCACTGTGTACTGCATCAGATTTATATGGTAGCAATGACAATTAAAGCTTCTTGAATTGACAAACACACTCACTCACAATCACACAAACACACATAACCACAATCACACTCACAATCAAACAATCACATTTACTCACAATCACACAAACACAATCACATTTATCACAAAGACAATCACACTCACTCACAATCACACAATCACACTCACACACAATCACACTCACAACCACACTCATTTAAAATCACACTCACTCACAATCACTCACAAACACATTTACACTCACAATCACACTCACTCACAATCACACAAACACAATCACGCACACCATATACACACACTCAGTAATATTCGAAATCACAATAACATTTACAATTACACTCACACTAACAATCACAATCACATCCTCACTCTCACACGTTCACTCAGGTTTGTTGATGGTGGTGTGGTGGGTCGTCTCTTATCTCAGAGATCCTCATGTCTGTGTTTCCTTCTGCTTCTCCCTTTTAGTTCTGCTGCTACAGTGAGTCTCACCCCTACTTTAGTTGGTGAGTTTTTTCTTCACCACAGTCAACACTGGATCACTCATTAGGGATAAAATTATAAGGAAAATATACAAACTTATAGACATGAAACTTCTACAACCTCTTTTTCTCTATGAAGCTGGTGTGAGAAAATGTCCACTGTTACAAACACTACAAACACTACACAAATAAAACTGTAGTGAATTAAAGTGAACTGAAGAGAACTGACCTCAGTCCCATCAATTGTCCTGTTAGAATTCCTCCTGTGATGAAGATGGAAGTTCCCATAGCCATAGAGCCACGCAGAGCACGGGGGGCAATCTCCCCCAGGTACAGGGGCTGAACACAGATTCCTACACCTGTCAATCACACACACACACACACACACACACACACACACACACACACACACACACACACACACACACATACACACACCCCATTACAGAACAGACTGCATTTATTGTAAGTCTCTATCAGACCCCTGTGTGGTTTTACTGCGTGATGTGATGATGTGGTTTATATTTTGCACCTGCATTGATCCCGGAGACAAAGCGGCCGATGATCAGCAGCTCGTATGCAGGAATAAGAAAACTAAAGCCCATTAACACGGCCGCCAACACAGCAAACAAGTTATTTATCAGCAGCGCTCCTTTTCTGAGAAAAGACAGAGAGAGAGAGAGAGAGAGAGAGAGAGAGAGAGAGAGAGAGAGAGAGAGACAGAGAGAGAGAGAGAGAGAGAGAGAGAGAGAGAGAGAGAGAGAGAGAGAGAGACAGAGAGAGAGAGAGAGAGAGAGAGAGAGAGAGAGACAGAGAGAGAGAGAGAGAGAGAGAGAGAGAGAGAGAGAGAGAGAGAGAGAGAGGAGAGAGAGAGAGAGAGAGAGAGAGAGAGAGAGAGAGAGAGAGAGACAGAGAGAGAGAGAGAGAGAGAGAGAGAGAGAGAGAGAGAGAGAGACAGAGAGAGAGAGAGAGAGAGAGAGAGAGAGAGAGAGACAGAGAGAGAGAGAGAGAGAGAGAGAGAGAGAGAGAGAGAGAGAGAGAGAGAGAGAGAGAGAGAGAGAGAGAGAGAGAGAGAGAGAGAGAGAGAGAGACAGAGAGAGAGAGAGAGAGAGAGAGAGAGAGAGAGAGAGAGAGAGACAGAGAGACAGAGAGAGAGAGAGAGAGAGAGAGAGAGAGAGAGAAAGAGAGAGAGAGAGAGAGAGAGAGAGAAAGAGAGAGAGAGAGAGAGAGAGAGAGACAGAGAGAGAGAGAGAGAGAGAGAGAGAGAGAGAGAGAGAGAGAGAGAGAGAGAGAGAGAGAGAGAGAGAGAGAGAGACAGAGAGAGAGAGAGAGAGAGAGAGAGAGAGAGACAGAGAGAGAGAGAGAGAGAGAGAGAGAGACAGAGAGAGAGAGAGAGAGAGAGAGAGAGAGAGAGAGAGACAGAGAGAGAGAGAGAGAGAGAGAGAGAGAGAGAGACAGAGAGAGAGAGAGAGAGAGAGAGAGAGAGAGAAGAGAGACAGAGAGAGAGAGAGAGAGAGAGAGAGAGAGAGAGAGAGAGAGAGAGAGAGAGAGAGAGAGAGAGAGAGAGGAGAGAGAGAGAGAGAGAGAGAGTTTGATTTTACATTATTCACGGAGATGTTTGGAAGTGCAGTTTTAGAAGATTTACATCCTGTATATTTTCTCCAGGTAATACATTTTATCACCACTGTTCACTGGAGGAGATCATGGCACATAATCAAGGAGTTAACTCTGTTTAAGCTCTTTTTCTCAGACCTCCATCTAACCCCAACCTTTCTTCACAGTTCTGTATCTTGGTGCTGAACTTATCATTATTTCACTGCTGATTTTAAGGTGTTTCATTGCATTTTTTGTTTGTCCTCTTTAGAAGTGTGTGTGATTAATACTTGCCTTCCAAAGCGCACTGCTAGTGAGGCTCCAACTGAAGCCCCTATAAATCCTCCGATGGTGAAGATGGAGACGATGGAGGACCAGATCAGTGTGAGAAGATCTGCTGAGATATGAGTCTCATAACGCTGCATCCATGTCTGGTTAATAAAGTTCTGCACTTCCTGGACACACACAGACATGATATATTAATATATACACCAGTCTCCACCAGTGAATAAATCTGCCTACAACTCTGTTGAAAGTTTTTTTAATTATAATTTTAATTTTTTTACACAAAGCAAACTTGGAACATGTTTGTTGAAGTGTTTGAGGAAGAGGAAAGTCTTCACTCGTCGCATGAAGATGTTAGAGACTCCTCAGTTAGGACATCTAGGGGAAGTTAATTCCGCCACCTCGGAGCCAGAAAAGAGAAGAGGCTTGAAGTATACTTACCTCTTCCCCTGAGAGAAGGTGGTACCAGTCGAGCACAGGTGGAAAGTAGACACACACACACACACACACACACACACACACACACACACACACACACACATATATATACGAAGATGGTTACATATATATATATATGTAACCATCTTCGTCTGTGTGCTCCGTTAATTGTTAATCATGGACACACACAGACAGACACACACACACACACACACACACACACACACACACACTTGCCTTTGTTGGAGCATTTATGATGGAGATGTTATAGCCGTACTGAAAAGTTCCTCCAATTCCTGCAGCCCAAACAGCCATTAAAAGAGTTTTACTGGGAACCTGACAAAACACAAACACACACTCTGGGATCCAAACGATCCGACTGGAAGAATCTTTTTTTATTAAAATCTGTACATATTCTCTCCTGTGCATAAACTTGATTTTTTTCCGGTTCTTTCTTTCGAGTCTAATCTCTTCTCCTGACGTATCTCAACTAAAACAATCATCTGATTATTCACACTGTGGAGTTCATTCAGCTTGACTTCACACTCTCATTAACACACTGATCTTCAGATACCTTTGTGTTTCTCGCTCCTGTTCTCTGACTTTCAATAAGAATAAATATTACATTAAACAAGAAAAAATTTATTCACTTTCTCCAGAGGATGGAAGTTATAAAGTACAAATACTATGTTACTGTATTAAGTAGATTTTTCTGGTATCAGTATTTTACTTCAATTCAAATCAATTCATGTTTATTTTTATGGCACTTTTAACAATGAACATTGTCTCAGAGCAGCTTTACACAGATAATGTGGAGATAAAAATGAAGATGTTCTTTATAAGTGTAAGTTTGTCCCTGATGAACAAGTCGGTGGAGACTGTGGTGAAGGAAAAACTCCCTGAGATGAAGGAAGAAACCATGAGAGGAACCAGACTCAAGAGGGAACCTCATCCTCATCTGGGTTCCACCGAATGTCCATTTATTACAGATAAACGATGTTGAGGTGCAGTGATGGAGATCAGAGCAAACTGTAGTCCTGAGTCACTGTAGCAGACTGTTGATATTAACTACAGTCCAAATCCATCCTACTTTACTATTTATTTTTTACTTTCACTCATTACATTTTTACACAAATATCTGCACTTTCTAATTCTTACATTTTCAAATCAGATGCATTACTTTAGTTTTAATCTATTTGGTGACATTATTAATATTTTTTTCTCATTGCACTGTTTTCAGCACATCAACATGTTTCCTGTCATTGTGCTGCTTTTTCAATCCACTGGTGTATCATTTCCTGTCTCTCTCACACCACAGACGTAGACTAGTTTCTGAAGCTCACAATGAGCAGGCAGAAGGCAATAAGAAGTCTGGGGTTAACGTGGATGAGACAGAGGGAGTCAGTGATGAGAACAGAGACATTCCTGATCATCTGATCATCATCATCTTTTCTCTGCTTGTGTTTTATATGGTGGATCTTCAGACTGGATACATTAATTAGAGAACAACATTTGAAATAATTTAATATTATTATATTAATATGATGTGAGGTTCAGTTACCAGTGTGACTGTCAGAGAACCACCAGCCACGCCTCCACCCAAGGCTCACACACACACACACACACTCTCCTGCTACTAATCATCTACACCTGTCCTACTCCTACTAATCACCTACACCTGTCCTACTCCTACTAATCACCTACACCTGTCCTACTCCTACTAATCACCCACACCTGTCCTACACCTACTAATCACCTACACCTGTCCTACTCCTACTAATCACCTACACCTGTCCTCCTCCTACTAATCACCCACACCTGTCCTCCTCCTACTAATCACCCACACCTGTCCTACTAATCACCCACACCTGTCCTCCTCCTACTAATCACCACACCTGTCCCACTCCTACTAATCACACACCTGTCCTACTAATCACCTACACCTGTCCTACTAATCACCCACACCTGTCCTCACTCCTACTAATCACCACACCTGTCCTCCTACTAATCATCACACCTGTCCTACCTACTAATCACCCACACCTGTCCTACTAATCACCCACACCTGTCCCACTCTACTAATCACCCACACCTGTCCTACTCCTACTAATCACCTACACCTGTCCTCTCCTACTAATCACCCACACCTGTCCTACTCCTACTAATCACTACACCTGTCCTCCTCTACTAATCACCCACACCTGTCCTCCTACTAATCACCCACACCTGTCCTCTCCTACTAATCACCCACACCTGTCCTACTCCTACTAATCACCCACACCTGTCCTACTCCTACTAATCACCCACACCTGTCCTACTCCCACTAATCACCCACACCTGTCCTACTACTAATCACCCACACCTGTCCTACTCCTACTAATCACACACCTGTCCTACTCCTACTAATCACCCACACCTGTCCTACTACTAATCACCCACACCTGTCCTACTCCTACTAATCACACACCTGTCCTACTCCTACTAATCACCTACACCTGTCCTCCTCCTACTAATCATCACACCTGTCCTACACCTACTAATCACCCACACCTGTCCTCTCCTACTAATCACACACCTGTCCTACTCCTACTAATCACCTACACCTGTCCTACTCCTACTAATCACCCACACCTGTCCTACTCCTACTAATCACCCACACCTGTCCTACTCCTACTAATCACCTACACCTGTCCTACTCCTACTAATCACCTACGCGAGGAGACTTACTAGTCCTTAACCCTGTGTTTCTGTTTTCTGTGATTGTTGTTGTTGTATCACCAGGGTTCAGGAGGAACGTTGTTTAATTTCACTGTGTACTGTGTCAGATATATATGGTTGAAATGACAATCAAGAGCTTCTTGACTTGACTTGACCAGTTATGACCATAGATCACCTGGACTTCCTACCTCTCTGGTTCATTGTGCTTCCATGCTTCTGGCTATGCTGCTTAGGAGCACTCAGTTAAGTGTGCCATTTTGCTTCAGTCACTTCACAAGCTCTGTGTTTGTATGTTAAACTGAATAAAGTCATTTTGTTTTACTCACGGTTTCTGATGCCTGGTCTATCCGTGACAGTGACACTAAAACTGGTAGTAATAATCACTAGTTTTAACTGAAGGCAATGTTGGAGCACAAACCTCTTTATTTTAACTTGAGTGAAAAAGTGCAGTCAGATCTTCAACTTTTACCAGAGACTTTCAAAACATCAGTATCTGCACTTCTACTGAGTGAAGGATGTGTGGACTTTTGCCACCTCTGACTTTCTCAGATCAGACCTCAATACACACACATACACACACACACACTCACAAATACACAAAATGAACACCATTTACCACATTATTATTATTATTATTATTATTATTATTATTAATGATGATGATGATGATGATGATCCTACCTTTATCTCTTGGTATTTTCTCAGTAAAGGCTGATGTTCTATATCGTCTGTTTCAGGCATCATGTTCAATTTCTTCACTGATGTTGTGTGTGTAGTAAGTTTACCACTATATAATGTAAACACAGTCACCTTCTTCTTCCCATCTGTAGTGTGGTCAAGTTCAGTCATAATGCAGTCTTTGGGATTTGGCAGAAATTAGATGAGCATGTGAACAATTGGCAGAACGAGCAGGTTTAATACTTCTGTGTACTGTAATCCGTGTGTGTGTGTGTGTGTGTGTGTGTGTGTGTGTGTGTGTGTGTGTGTGCGTGTGTGTGTGTGCGTGTGTGTGTGTGTGTGTGTGTGTGTGTGTGGTTGCTTAGCCTCTCAGCTGACTGTGCATGCTCATGTCTGCTGATGTGAGAGAGTTGAGTGGGTTTGAGGAGGAAAAATTACGGGTTTGTAAAGGGGAAATTGAACATGTAGCATCTGCATCTGTTTGTTTTGAGTCAAAGTCTGAGTCAAAGTTTTAAATAATAATAATAATAATAAACAACAACGATAACAATAATAATTTGGTAAATGTATATTGTGTGTATTTGTAAGTGGTGTTCAGTGTATGGTGTGTGAGAGCTGAACTGAGTGTGTGGTGTGTGAGAGCTGAGTTGAGTGTATGGTGTGTGAGAGCTGAGTGTGTGGTGTGTGAGAGTTGAGTGTGTGGTGTGTGAGAGCTGAGTTGCGTGTAATGTTTATGAGAGCTGAACTGAGTGTGTGGTGTGTGAGAGCTGAGTTGAGTGTGGTGTGTGAGAGCTGAGTTGAGTGTGTGGTGTGTGAGAGCTGAGTTGAGTGTGTGTGTGGTGTGTGAAAGCTGAGTGTGTGGTGTGTGAGAGCTGAGTGTGTGGTGTGTGAGAGCTGAGTTGAGTGTGTGGTGTGTGAGAGCTGAGTTGAGTGTGTGGTGTGTGAGAGCTGAGTGGAGTGTATGGTGTGTGAGAGCTGAGTTGAGTGTATGGTGTGAGAGCTGAGTGTGGTGTGAGAGCTGAGTGTGTGGTGTGTGAAAGCTGAGTTGAGTGAATGGTGTGTGAGAGCTGAGTTGAGTGTGGTGTGTGAGAGCTGAGTTGAGTGTATGGTGTGTGAGAGAGCTGAGTGTGAGTGTGTGGTGTGTGAGAGCTGAGTGTGTGTGTGTGAGAGCTGAGTTGAGTGTGTGTGGTGTGAGAGCTGAGTTGAGTGTATGGTGTGTGAGAGCTGAGTTGAGTGTGTGGTGTGTGAGAGCTGAGGTGTGTGAGAGCTGAGTTGAGTGTGTGTGTGAGAGCTGAGTTGAGTGTATGGTGTGTGAGAGCTGAGTTGAGTGTATGGTGTGTGAGAGCTGAGTGTGTGGTGTGTGAGCTGAGTTGAGTGTATGGTGTGTGAGAGCTGAGTGTGTGGTGTGTGAGCTGAGTTGAGTGTATGGTGTGTGAGAGCTGAGTTGAGTGTATGGTGTGTGAGAGCTGAGTTGAGTGTGTGGTGTGTGAGCTGAGTGTGGTGTGTGAGAGCTGAGTTGAGTGTGTGGTGTGTGAGAGCTGAGTGTGGTGGTGTGTGAGAGCTGAGTGTATGGTGTGAGAGCTGAGTGTATGGTGTGTGAGAGCTGAGTTGAGTGTATGGTGTGTGAGAGCTGAGTGTGTGGTGTGTGAGAGCTGAGTTGAGTGTATGGTGTGTGAGAGCTGAGTCTGTGGTGTGTGAGCTGAGTTGAGTGTATGGTGTGTGAGAGCTGAGTGTGTGGTGTGTGAGAGCTGAGTTGAGTGTGGTGTGAGAGCTGAGTGTGGTGTGTGAGAGCTGAGTTGAGAGTGTGGGATGTGAGAGCTGAGTGTGTGTGTGAGAGCTCAGTTGAGTGTGGTGGTGTGAGAGCTCAGTTGAGTGTGGTGTGTGAGAACTGAGTTGAGTGTGTGGTGTGAGAGCTGAGTGTGTGTGTGTGTGAGAGCTGAGTTGAGAGTGTGGGATGTGAGAGCTGAGCTGAGTGTGTGGTGTGTGAGCTGAGTGTGGTGTGTGAGAGCTGAGTTGAGTGTATGGTGTGTGAGAGCTGAGTTGAGTGTATGGTGTGTGAGAGCTGAGTTGAGTGTATGGTGTGTGAGAGCTGAGTTGAGTGTATGGTGTGAGAGCTGAGTGTGTGGTGTGAGAGCTGAGTTGAGAGTGTGGTGTGTGTGAGAGCTGAGTTGAGTGTGGTGTGTGAGAGCTGAGTTGAGTGTGGTGTGTGAGAGCTGAGTGTGTGTGTGTGTGTGAGCTGAGTTGAGTGTGGTGTGTGAGAGCTGAGTTGAGTGTATGGTGTGTGAGAGCTGAGTTGAGTGTGTGGTGTGTGAGAGCTGAGTTGAGTGTATGGTGTGTGAGAGCTGAGTGAGTGTGTGGTGTGAGAGCTGAGTTGAGTGTATGGTGTGAGAGCTGAGGTGTGTGAGAGCTGAGTTGAGTGTGGTGTGTGAGAGCTGAGTTGAGTGTGGTGGTGTGAGAGCTGAGTTGAGTGTGTGGTGTGTGAGAGCTGAGTTGAGTGTATGGTGTGTTTGAGCTGAGTTGAGTGTGTGGTGTGTGAGAGCTGAGTTGAGTGTATGGTGTGTGAGAGCTGAGTTGAGTGTATGGTGTGTGAGAGCTGAGTGTGTGGTGTGTGAGAGCTGAGTTGAGTGTATGGTGTGTGAGAGCTGAGTGTGTGTGTGGTGTGTGAGTGTGTGAGAGCTGAGTGTGTGGTGTGAGAGCTGAGTTGAGTGTATGGTGTGAGAGCTGAGTTGAGTGTGTGGTGTGTGAGAGCTGAGTTGAGTGTATGGTGTGAGAGCTGAGTGTATGGTGTGTGAGAGCTGAGTTGAGTGTGTGGTGTGTGTGAGAGCTGAGTGTGTGGTGTGTGAGAGCTGAGTGTGTGGTGTGTGAGAGCTGAGTTGAGTGTATGGTGTGTGAGAGCTGAGTGTATGGTGTGTGAGAGCTGAGTTGAGTGTGTGGTGTGTGAGAGCTGAGTGTATGGTGTGTGAGCTGAGTGTGTGTGTGTGAGCTGAGTTGAGTGGTGTGTGAGAGCTGAGTATGGTGTGTGAGCTGAGTGTATGGTGTGAGCTGAGTGTGTGGTGTGTGAGAGCTGAGTTGAGTGTATGGTGTGAGAGCTGAGTGTGTGTGTGTGAGAGCTGAGTTGAGTGTGTGGTGTGTGAGAGCTGAGTGAGTGTGGTGTGTGTGAGAGCTGAGTTGAGTGTATGGTGTGTGAGAGCTGAGTGTGTGGTGTGTGAGAGCTGAGTTGAGTGTATGGTGTGAGAGCTGAGTTGAGTGTATGGTGTGAGAGCTGAGTTGAGTGTGGTGTGTGAGAGCTGAGTTGAGTGTGTGGTGTGTGTGAGAGTTGAGTGTGTGGTGTGAGAGCTGAGTTGTGTGTGTGTGAGAGCTGAGTTGTGGTGTGTGAGAGCTGAGTTGAGTGTATGGTGTGAGAGCTGAGTTGAGTGTGTGGTGTGTGAGAGCTGAGTTGAGTGTATGGTGTGTGAGAGCTGAGTTGAGTGTATGGTGTGAGAGCTGAGTTTGTGGTGTGTGAGAGCTGAGTTGAGTGTATGGTGTGTGAGCTGAGTGAGTGTGTGGTGTGTGAGTGTGTGAGAGCTGAGTTGAGTGTATGGTGTGTGAGAGCTGAGTGTGGTGGTGTGAGCTGAGTGAGTGTGGTGTGTGAGAGCTGAGTTGAGTGTATGGTGTGAGAGTTGAGTGTGGTGGTGTGAGCTGAGTTGAGTGTATGGTGTGTGAGAGCTGAGTTGAGTGTATGGTGTGTGAGAGCTGAGTGTGTGTGTGTGTGTGAGAGCTGAGTGTGAGTGTGTGTGGTGTGTGAGAGCTGAGTGTGAGTGTGTGGTGTGTGAGAGCTGAGTTGGTGTGTGAGAGTGTGTGGTGTGTGAGAGCTGAGTTGAGTGTATGGTGTGTGAGAGCTGAGTGTGTGGTGTGTGAGAGCTGAGTTGAGTGTATGGTGTGTGAGAGCTGAGTGTGGTGTGTGAGAGCTGAGTTGAGTGTGGTGTGTGAGAGCTGAGTTGAGTGTATGGTGTGAGAGCTGAGTGTATGGTGTGTGAGAGCTGAGTTGGAGTGTATGGTGTGTGAGAGCTGAGTTGAGTGTATGGTGTGTGAGAGCTGAGTTGAGTGTATGGTGTGTGAGAGCTGAGTTGAGTGTGTGGTGTGTGAGAGCTGAGTTGAGTGTATGGTGTGTGAGAGCTGAGTTGAGTGTATGGTGTGTGAGAGCTGAGTGTATGGTGTGTGAGAGCTGAGTTGAGTGTGTGTGTGTGAGAGCTGAGTTGAGTGTATGGTGTGTGAGCTGAGTTGAGTGTGTGTGGTGTGAGAGAGTTGAGTTGAGTGTATGGTGTGTGAGAGCTGAGTGTGTGGTGTGTGAGAGTTGAGTTGAGTGTATGGTGTGTGAGAGCTGAGTGTGTGGTGTGTGAGCTGGAGTTGAGTGTGTGGTGTGTGTGAGCTGAGTTGAGTGTGTGGTGTGAGAGCTGAGTTGAGTGTATGGTGTGTGAGAGCTGAGTGTGTGTGTGTGAGCTGAGTTGAGTGTATGGTGTGAGCTGAGTTGAGTGTGTGTGGTGTGTGAGAGCTGAGTGTGTGGTGTGTGAGCTGAGTTGAGTGTGTGTGTGTGTGAGAGCTGAGTGTATGGTGTGTGAGAGCTGAGTTGAGTGTGTGGTGTGTGAGAGCTGAGTGGAGTGTATGGTGTGTGAGAGCTGAGTGTGTGGTGTGTGAGAGCTGAGTTGAGTGTATGGTGTGTGAGAGCTGAGTTGTGTATGGTGTGTGAGAGCTGAGTTGAGTGTATGGTGTGAGAGCTGAGTGTATGGTGTGTGAGAGCTGAGTTGAGTGTATGGTGTGTGAGAGCTGAGTTGAGTGTGTGTGGTGTGTGAGAGCTGAGTGTGAGTGTGTGTGTGTGAGAGCTGAGTTGAGTGTGTGGTGTGAGCTGAGTGTGAGGTGTGTGAGAGCTGAGTTGAGTGTGTGGTGTGAGAGCTGAGTTGAGTGTATGGTGTGTGAGAGCTGAGTTGAGTGTGTGGTGTGTGAGAGTTGAGTTGAGTGTATGGTGTGTGAGAGCTGAGTGTGTGGTGTGTGAGAGTTGAGTTGAGTGTATGGTGTGAGAGCTGAGTGTGTGTGGTGTGTGAGAGCTGAGTTGAATGTGTGGTGTGTGAGAGTTGAATGTGTGGTGTGTGAGAGCTGAGTTGAGTGTGTGTGTGTGTGTGTGTGAGCTGAGTTGAGTGTATGGTGTGTGTGAGAGCTGATTTGAGTGTATGGTGTGTGAGAGCTGAGTTGAGTGTATGGTGTGTGTGAGAGCTGAGTGTGGTGTGTGAGAGCTGAGTTGAGTGTATGGTGTGTGAGAGCTGAGTGTATGGTGTGAGAGCTGAGTTGAGTGTGTGGTGTGAGAGCTGAGTTGAGTGTGGTGTGTGAGAGCTGAGCTGAGTGTGAGTGTGTGTGGTGTGTGTGAGCTGAGTTGAGTGTGTGGTGTGTGAGAGAGCTGAGTTGGTGTATGGTGTGTGAGAGCTGAGTTGAGTGTATGGTGAGAGCTGAGTGGTGGTGTGAGAGCTGAGTGTATGGTGTGTGAGAGCTGAGTTGGTGTATGGTGTGAGAGCTGAGTTGAGTGTGATGGTGTGTGAGAGCTGAGTGTGGTGTGTGAGAGCTGGAGTGTATGGTGTGTGAGAGCTGAGCTGAGTTGAGTGTATGGTGTGTGAGAGCTGAGTGAGTGTGTGGTGTGTGAGAGCTGAGTTGAGTGTATGGTGTGTGAGAGCTGAGTTGAGTGTATGGTGTGTGAGAGCTGAGTTGAGTGTATGGTGTGTGAGCTGAGTGTATGGTGTGTGAGAGCTGAGTTGAGTGTGTGGTGTGTGAGAGCTGAGTTGAGTGTGTGTGTGTGAGAGCTGAGTTGAGTGTATGGTGTGTGAGAGCTGAGTGTGGTGTGTGAGAGCTGAGTTGAGTGTATGGTGTGAGCTGAGTTGAGGTGTGTGGTGTGTGAGTGTGAGTGTGAGAGCTGAGTGTGTGTGAGAGCTGAGTTGAGTGTATGGTGTGTGAGAGCTGAGTGTGTGGTGTGTGAGAGCTGAGTTGAGTGTATGGTGTGTGAGAGCTGAGTGTGTGTGTGTGAGCTGAGTGTGTGTGGTGTGAGAGTTGAGTTGAGTGTATGGTGTGTGAGAGCTGAGTTGAGTGTATGGTGTGTGAGAGTTGAGTTGAGTGTATGGTGTGTGAGAGCTGAGTTGAGTGTATGGTGTGTGTGTGAGCTGAGTGTATGGTGTGTGAGAGTTGAGTTGAGTGTGTGGTGTGTGAGAGCTGAGTTGAGTGTATGGTGTGAGAGTTGAGTGTGTGGTGTGTGAGAGCTGAGTGTATGGTGTGTGAGTTGAGTTGAGTGTATGGTGTGTGAGAGCTGAGTGTGTGGTGTGAGAGCTGAATTGAGTGTATGGTGTGTGAGAGCTGAGTGTGTGGTGTGAGAGCTGAGTTGAGGTGTGGTGTGTGAGAGCTGAGTTGAGGTGTGTGGTGTGTGAGAGCTGAGTGTGTGGTGTGTGAGAGCTGAGTTGAGTTGAGTGTATGTGTGAGAGCTGAGTTGAGTGTATGGTGTGTGAGAGCTGAGTTGAGTGTGGTGTGTGAGCTGAGTTGAGTGTATGGTGTGAGAGCTGAGTGTGTGGTGTGTGAGAGCTGAGTTGAGGTGTGTGGTGTGAGAGTTGAGGTGTGTGGTGTGAGAGCTGAGTTGTGGTGTGTGAGAGCTGAGTGTGTGGTGTGTGAGCTGAGTTGAGTGTATGGTGTGTGAGAGCTGAGTGTGTGGTGTGTAAGAGCTGAGTTGAGTGTATGGTGTGTGAGAGCTGAGTGTGTGGTGTGTGAGAGCTGAGTTGAGTGTATGGTGTGTGTGAGCTGAGCTGAGTGTATGGTGTGTGAGAGCTGAGTGTGTGGTGTGTGAGAGCTGAGTTGAGTGTATGGTGTGTGAGAGCTGAGTTGAGGTGTATGGTGTGTAAGAGCTGAGTTGAGTGTATGGTGTGTGAGAGCTGAGTGTGTGGTGTGTGAGAGCTGAGTTGAGTGTATGGTGTGTGTGAGAGCTGAGTTGAGTGTATGGTGTGTGAGAGCTGAGTTGAGTGTATGGTGTGTGAGAGCTGAGTGTGTGTGTGTGAGAGCTGAGTTGAGTGTATGGTGTGTGAGAGCTGAGTTGAGTGTATGGTGTGAGAGTTGAGTTGAGTGTATGGTGTGTGAGAGCTGAGTTGAGTGTGTGTGAGAGCTGAGTTGAGTGTATGGTGTGAGAGCTGAGTTGAGTGTATGGTGTGTGAGAGCTGAGCTGAGTGTGTGGTGTGTGAGAGCTGAGTTGAGTGTATGGTGTGTGAGAGCTGAGTGGTGGTGTGTGAGAGCTGAGTTGAGTGTATGGTGTGTGAGAGCTGAGTTGAGTGTATGGTGTGTGAGAGCTGAGTTGTGTATGGTGTGTGTGAGAGTTGAGTTGAGTGTATGGTGTGTGAGAGCTGAGTTGGTGTATGGTGTGTGAGAGCTGAGTTGAGTGTATGGTGTGTGAGAGCTGAGTGTGTGGTGTGTGAGAGCTGAGTTGAGTGTGTGGTGTGTGAGAGCTGAGTTGAGGTATGGTGTGTGAGAGCTGAGTTGAGGTGTGTGGTGTGTGAGAGCTGAGTTGAGTGTATGGTGTGTGAGAGCTGAGTGTGTGGTGTGTGAGAGCTGAGTTGAGTGTATGGTGTGTGAGAGCTGAGTTGAGTGTGTGGTGTGAGAGCTGAGTTGAGTGTATGGTGTGTGAGAGCTGAGTGTGTGGTGTGTGAGTTGAGTTGAGTGTGTGGTGTGTGAGAGCTGAGAGTTGAGTGTGTGGTGTGTGAGAGCTGAGTTGAATGTGTGGTGTGTGAGAGCTGAGTTGAGTGTGTGGTGTGTGAGAGCTGAGTTGAGTGTATGGTGTGTGAGAGCTGAGTTGAGTGTGTGGTGTGTGAGAGCTGAGTTGAGTGTATGGTGTGTGAGAGCTGAGTGTGAGTGTATGGTGTGTGAGTGTGTGAGAGCTGAGTGTGTGGTGTGAGAGCTGAGTTGGAGTGTATGGTGTGGTGTGTGAGAGCTGAGTGTGTGGTGTGTGAGAGCTGAGTGAGTGTGTGGTGTGTGAGAGCTGAGTTGAGTGTATGGTGTGAGAGCTGAGTTGAGTGTATGGTGTGTGTGAGCTGAGTTGAGTGTATGGTGTGTGAGAGCTGAGTTGAGTGTGTGGTGTGTGAGAGCTGAGTTGAGTGTATGGTGTGTGAGAGCTGAGTGTGTGTGGTGTGTGAGAGCTGAGTGAGTGTATGGTGTGTGAGAGCTGAGTGTGTGGTGTGTGAGAGCTGAGTTGAGTGTATGTGTGAGAGCTGAGTTGAGTGTATGGTGTGTGAGAGCTGAGTGTGTGGTGTGTAAGAGCTGAGTTGAGTGTATGGTGTGTGAGAGCTGAGTTGAGTGTATGGTGTGTGAGAGCTGAGTTGAGTGTATGGTGTGTGAGCTGAGCTGAGTGTGTGGTGTGTGAGAGCTGAGTTGAGTGTATGGTGTGTGAGAGCTGAGTTGAGTGTGGTGTGTGAGAGCTGAGTTGAGTGTATGTGTGAGAGCTGAGAGCTGAGTTGAGGTATGGTGTGTGAGCTGAGTGATGGTGTGTGAGAGTGTGAGTTGAGTGTGTGGTGTGTGAGAGCTGAGTGGTGTGTGAGAGTTGAGTTGAGTGTATGTGTGAGAGCTGAGTGTGTGTGTGTGAGCTGAGCTGAGTGTATGGTGTGAGAGCTGAGTGTGTGTGTGTGAGAGCTGAATTGAGTGTATGGTGTGAGAGCTGAGTGTGTGTGTGAGAGCTGAGTTGAGTGTATGGTGTGTGAGCTGAGTGTGTGAGTGTGTGAGTGTGTGGTGTGAGCTGAGTTGAGTGTGTATGGTGTGAGAGCTGAGTGTGAGTGTATGGTGTGGTGTGTGAGCTGAGTGTATGGTGTGTGAGAGCTGAGTTGAGTGTATGGTGTGTGAGCTGAGTTGAGTGTATGGTGTGAGAGCTGAGTGTGTGTGTGTGAGAGCTGAGTTGAGTGTATGGTGTGTGAGAGCTGAGTTGAGTGTGGTGTGTGAGAGCTGAGTGTATGGTGTGTGAGAGCTGAGTGTGTGGTGTGAGAGCTGAGTTGAGTGTATGGTGTGAGAGCTGAGTTGAGTGTATGGTGTGTGAGAGCTGAGTGTGTGGTGTGTGAGAGCTGAGTTGAGTGTATGGTGTGTGAGAGCTGAGTGTATGGTGTGAGAGCTGAGTTGAGTGTATGGTGTGTGTGTGAGCTGAGTGTATGGTGTGTGAGAGCTGAGTTGAGTGTATGGTGTGTGAGAGTTGAGTTGAGTGTATGGTGTGAGAGCTGAGTGTGTGAGAGCTGAGTTGAGTGTATGGTGTGTGAGAGCTGAGTGTGTGTGGTGTGAGAGCTGAGTTGAGTGTATGGTGTGAGAGCTGAGTTGAGTGTATGGTGTGTGAGAGCTGAGTTGAGTGTATGGTGTGAGAGCTGAGTTGAGTGTATGGTGTGTGAGAGCTGAGTTGAGTGTATGGTGTGTGAGAGCTGAGTGTGTGTGTGTGTGAGAGCTGAGTTGAGTGTGTGTGGTGTGTGAGCTGAGTTGAGTGTATGGTGTGTGAGAGCTGAGTGTGGTGTGTGTGAGAGCTGAGTTGAGTGTATGGTGTGTGAGAGTTGAGTTGAGTGTATGGTGTGTGAGAGCTGAGTTGAGTGTATGGTGTGAGAGCTGAGTGTGTGGTGTGAGAGCTGAGTTGTGTGGTGTGTGAGTGTGGTGTGTGAGAGCTGAGTGTGTGGTGTGTGAGAGCTGAGTGTGGTGTGTGTGAGAGTTGAGTTGAGTGTGTGTGGTGTGTGAGAGCTGAGTGTGTGGTGTGAGAGCTGAGTTGAGTGTGGTGTGTGAGAGCTGAGTTGGGTGTATGGTGTGTGAGAGCTGAGTTGAGTGTATGGTGTGAGAGCTGAGTTGAGTGTATGGTGTGTGAGAGCTGAGTGTGTGGTGGTGTGAGAGCTGAGAGTTGAGTGTATGGTGTGTGAGAGCTGAGTGTGAGTGTATGGTGTGTGAGAGCTGAGTGTGTGTGTGTGTGTGTGTGTGAGAGCTGAGTTGAGTGTATGGTGTGTGAGAGCTGAGTTGAGTGTATGGTGTGTGAGAGCTGAGTGAGTGTGTGGTGTGTGAGAGCTGAGTGTGTGTGGTGTGTGAGAGCTGAGTTGAGTGTATGGTGTGTGAGAGCTGAGTTGAGTGTGTGGTGTGTGAGAGCTGAGTTGAGTGTATGGTGTGTGAGAGCTGAGTGAGTGTGTGGTGTGTAAGAGCTGAGTTGAGTGTATGGTGTGAGAGCTGAGTTGAGTGTATGGTGTGTGAGAGCTGAGTGAGTGTGGTGTGTGAGAGTGAGTTGAGTGTGTGGTGTGTGAGAGCTGAGCTGAGTGTGTGGTGTGTGAGAGCTGAGTGTGAGAGCTGAGTTGAGTGTATGGTGTGTGAGAGCTGAGTTGAGTGTATGGTGTGAGAGCTGAGTTGAGTGTGTGTGTGTGTGTGTGAGAGTTGAGTTGAGTGTATGGTGTGAGAGCTGAGTTGAGTGTGTGGTGGTGTGTGAGAGCTGAGTTGAGTGTATGGTGTGTGAGAGCTGAGTTGAGTGTATGGTGTGTGAGAGCTGAGTTGAGTGTATGGTGTGTGAGAGCTGAGTTGAGTGTGTATGGTGTGTGAGGAGCTGAGTTGAGTGTATGGTGTGTGAGAGCTGAGTGTATGGTGTGTGAGAGCTGAGTTGAGTGTATGGTGTGTGAGAGCTGAGTTGAGTGTATGGTGTGTGAGTGAGCTGAGTGTGTGGTGTGTGAGAGCTGAGTTGAGTGTATGGTGTGTGTGAGCTGAGCTGAGTGTATGGTGTGTGAGAGCTGAGTTGAGTGTATGGTGAGAGCTGAGTTGAGTGTATGGTGTGTGAGAGCTGAGTGGTGTGTGTGAGCTGAGTGTGTGTGAGAGCTGAGTTGAGTGTATGGTGTGTGAGAGCTGAGTTGAGTGTATGTGTGTGAGAGCTGAGTTGAGTGTATGGTGTGAGAGCTGAGTTGAGTGTATGGTGTGAGAGCTGAGTTGAGTGTATGGTGTGTGAGAGCTGAGTGTATGGTGTGTGAGAGCTGAGTTGAGTGTATGGTGTGAGAGCTGAGTTGAGTGTGTGTGAGCTGAGTGTGTGGTGTGTGAGTTGAGTGTATGGTGTGTGAGAGCTGAGTTGAGTGTATGGTGTGAGAGCTGAGTTGGAGTGTATGGTGTGTGAGAGCTGAGTTGAGTGTATGGTGTGTGAGAGCTGAGTTGAGTGTATGGTGTGTGAGAGCTGAGTTGAGTGTATGGTGTGTGTGAGAGCTGAGCTGAGTGTGTATGGTGTGTGAGAGCTGAGTTGAGGTGTGGTGTGTGAGAGCTGAGTTGAGTGTGTGTGGTGTGTGAGAGCTGAGTTGAGTGTATGGTGTGAGAGCTGAGCTGAGTGTGTGTGTGAGAGCTGAGTTGAGTGTATGGTGTGTGAGCTGAGCTGAGTGTATGGTGTGTGAGAGCTGAGTTGAGTGTATGGTGTGTGAGAGCTGAGTTGAGTGTATGGTGTGAGAGCTGAGTGTGAGAGCTGAGGTGTGGTGTGTGAGAGCTGAGCTGAGTGTATGGTGTGAGAGCTGAGTTGAGTGTATGGTGTGTGAGAGCTGAGTTGAGTGTATGGTGTGTGAGAGCTGAGTTGAGTGTATGTGTGTGTGAGAGCTGAGTGTGTATGGTGTGTGTGAGCTGAGTTGAGTGTATGGTGTGAGAGCTGAGTTGAGTGTATGGTGTGTGAGAGCTGAGTTGAGTGTATGGTGTGAGAGCTGAGTTGAGTGTATGGTGTGTGAGAGCTGAGTTGAGTGTATGGTGTGTGTGAGAGCTGAGTTGAGGTGTATGGTGTGAGAGCTGAGTTGAGTGTATGGTGTGTGAGAGCTGAGTTGAGTGTATGGTGTGTGAGAGCTGAGTTGAGTGTATGGTGTGTGAGAGCTGAGTGTGAGAGCTGAGTGAGTGTATGGTGTGAGAGCTGAGTTGAGTGTATGTGTGTGAGAGCTGAGTTGAGTGTATGGTGTGTGAGAGCTGAGTTGAGTGTATGGTGTGAGAGCTGAGTGTGAGAGCTGAGTTGAGTGTATGGTGTGTGAGAGCTGAGTTGAGTGTATGGTGTGTGAGAGCTGAGTTGAGGTGTATGGTGTGTGAGAGCTGAGTTGGAGTGTATGGTGTGTGAGAGTTGAGTTGAGTGTATGGTGTGTGAGAGCTGAGTTGAGTGTATGGTGTGTGAGAGTTGAGTTGAGTGTGTGAGAGCTGAGTGTGTGTGAGCTGAGTGTATGGTGTGAGAGCTGAGTTGAGTGTATGGTGTGTGAGAGCTGAGCTGAGTGTGTGTGTGTGAGAGCTGAGTTGAGTGTATGGTGTGTGAGAGCTGAGTTGAGTGTATGGTGTGAGAGCTGAGTTGAGTGTATGGTGTGTGAGAGCTGAGTTGAGTGTGTGGTGTGAGAGCTGAGCTGAGTGTATGGTGTGAGAGCTGAGCTGAGTGTATGGTGTGAGAGCTGAGTTGAGTGTGTGGTGTGAGAGCTGAGTTGAGTGTATGGTGTGTGAGAGCTGAGTGTGTGGTGTGTGAGAGCTGAGTGTGTGTGGTGTGTGAGAGCTGAGTTGAGTGTATGGTGTGTGAGAGCTGAGTTGAGTGTATGGTGTGTGAGAGCTGAGTGTGAGAGCTGAGTTGAGTGTATGGTGTGTGTGAGAGCTGAGTTGAGGTATGGTGTGTGAGAGCTGAGCTGAGTGTATGGTGTGTGAGAGCTGAGTTGAGTGGTGTGTGAGAGCTGAGTTGAGTGTATGGTGTGTGAGAGCTTGAGTTGAGTGTATGGTGTGTGAGAGCTGAGTTGAGTGTATGGTGTGTGAGAGCTGAGCTGAGTGTATGGTGTGTGAGAGCTGAGTTGAGTGTATGGTGTGAGAGCTGAGTTGAGGTATGGTGTGTGAGAGCTGAGTGTGAGAGCTGAGTGAGTGTATGGTGTGTGAGAGCTGAGTTGAGTGTATGGTGTGTGAGAGCTGAGTTGAGTGTATGGTGTGTGAGCTGAGTGTGTGAGAGCTGAGTGAGTGTATGGTGTGTGAGAGCTGAGTTGAGTGTGTGTGTGTGTGAGAGCTGAGTGTATGGTGAGAGCTGAGTGTGTGTGGTGTGTGAGAGCTGAGTTGAGTGTATGGTGTGAGAGCTGAGTTGAGTGTATGGAGTGTGAGAGCTGAGTTGAGTGTATGGTGTGTGAGAGCTGAGTTGAGTGTATGGTGTGTGAGAGCTGAGTTGAGTGTATGGTGTGTGAGAGCTGAGTTGAGTGTATGTGTGTGAGAGCTGAGTTGAGTGTGTGTGTGTGAGAGCTGAGTTGAGTGTATGGTGTGTGAGAGCTGAGTTGAGTGTATGGTGTGTGAGAGCTGAGTTGAGTGTATGGTGTGTGAGAGCTGAGCTGAGTGTGTGTGTGAGAGCTGAGCTGAGTGTGTGGTGTGTGAGCTGAGTTGAGTATGGTGTGTGAGCTGAGTTGAGTGGTGTGTGAGAGCTGAGTTGAGTGTATGGTGTGAGAGCTGAGTTGAGTGTATGGTGTGTGAGAGCTGAGGTGTGGTGTGTGAGAGCTGAGTGTGGTGTGTGAGTTGAGTGTATGGTGTGTGAGAGCTGAGTTGAGTGTGTGTGTGTGAGAGCTGAGTTGAGTGTGGTGGTGTGTGAGAGCTGAGCTGAGTGTGTGGTGTGTGAGAGTTGAGTGTGTGGTGTGTGAGAGCTGAGTTGAGTGTATGGTGTGAGAGCTGAGTTGAGTGTATGGTGTGTGAGAGCTGAGTTGAGTGTGTGGTGTGTGAGCTGAGTTGAGTGTATGGTGTGTGAGAGCTGAGCTGAGTGTGGTGTGTGAGTTGAGTGTATGGTGTGTGAGAGCTGAGTTGAGTGTATGGTGTGAGAGCTGAGTTGGAGTGTATGGTGTGTGAGCTGAGTGTATGGTGTGTGAGAGCTGAGTGTGTGTGAGAGTTGAGTGTGTATGGTGTGTGAGTTGAGTGTATGGTGTGTGAGCTGAGTGTGTGGTGTGTGTGAGAGTTGAGTGTATGGTGTGTGAGAGCTGAGTTGAGTGTATGGTGTGTGAGCTGAGTTGAGTGTATGGTGTGTGAGAGTTGAGTTGAGTGTGTGGTGTGTGAGAGCTGAGTTGAGTGTATGGTGTGTGAGAGCTGAGTTGAGTGTATGGTGTGTGAGAGTTGAGTTGAGTGTATGGTGTGTGAGAGCTGAGTTGAGTGTATGGTGTGTGAGAGCTGAGTTGAGTGTATGGTGTGAGAGCTGAGTTGAGTGTGGTGTGTGAGAGCTGAGTTGAGTGTATGGTGTGAGAGCTGAGTTGAGTGTGTGTGTGTGTGAGAGCTGAGCTGAGTGTATGGTGTGTGAGAGCTGAGTTGAGTGTATGGTGTGAGAGCTGAGTTGAGTGTGTGAGCTGAGTTGAGTGTATGGTGTGTGAGAGCTGAGTTGAGTGTGTGTGTGTGAGAGCTGAGTTGAGTGTATGGTGTGTGAGAGCTGAGTTGAGTGTATGGTGTGTGAGAGCTGAGTTGAGTGTGTGGTGTGTGAGCTGAGCTGAGTTGAGGTATGGTGTGAGAGCTGAGTTGAGTGTATGGTGTGTGAGAGCTGAGTTGAGTGTATGGTGTGTGAGAGCTGAGTTGAGTGTATGGTGTGAGAGCTGAGCTGAGTGTATGGTGTGTGAGAGCTGAGTTGAGTGTATGGTGTGTGAGAGCTGAGTGTGTGTGTGTGTGAGAGTTGGAGTTGAGTGTATGGTGTGTGAGAGCTGAGTGTGTGGTGTGTGAGAGCTGAGCTGAGTGTATGGTGTGTGTGAGAGTTGAGTTGAGTGTATGGTGTGAGAGCTGGAGTTGAGTGTATGGTGTGTGAGAGCTGAGTTGTATGGTGTGTGAGAGCTGAGTGTGTGGTGTGTGAGAGCTGAGTTGAGTGTATGGTGTGTGAGAGCTGAGTTGAGTGTGTGGTGTGTGAGAGTTGAGTTGAGTGTATGGTGTGAGAGCTGAGTTGAGTGTGTGGTGTGTGAGCTGAGTTGAGTGTATGGTGTGAGAGCTGAGCTGAGTGTATGGTGTGTGTGAGAGCTGAGTTGGAGTGTATGGTGTGTGAGAGCTGGAGTTGAGTGTATGGTGTGTGAGAGCTGAGTGTGTGGTGTGTGAGAGAGCTGAGTTGAGTGTATGGTGTGTGAGAGTTGAGTTGAGTGTGGTGTGTGAGAGTTGAGTTGAGTGTATGGTGTGTGAGAGCTGAGTTGAGTGTATGGTGTGAGAGCTGAGTTGAGTGTATGGTGTGTGTGAGAGTTGAGTTGAGTGTATGGTGTGTGAGAGCTGAGTTGAGTGTATGGTGTGTGTGAGAGCTGAGTTGAGTGTATGGTGTGTGAGAGCTGAGTGTGTGGTGTGTGAGAGTTGGAGTTGAGTGTATGGTGTGTGAGAGCTGAGTGTGGTGTGAGAGCTGAGCTGAGTGTATGTGTGTGAGAGCTGAGTTGAGTGTATGGTGTGTGAGAGCTGAGCTGAGTGTGTGGTGTGAGAGTTGAGTGTATGGTGTGTGAGAGCTGATTTGAGTGTATGTGTGTGAGAGCTGAGTTGAGTGTATGGTGTGAGAGCTGAGTTGAGTGTATGGTGTGTGAGAGTTGAGTTGAGTGTGGTGTGTGAGAGAGCTGAGTTGAGTGTATGGTGTGTGAGAGCTGAGTTGAGTGTATGGTGTGTGAGAGTTGAGTTGAGTGTATGGTGTGTGAGGAGCTGAGTTGAGTGTATGTGTGTGAGAGCTGAGTTGAGTGTATGGTGTGTGAGCTGAGTGTGTGTGAGAGTTGAGTTGAGTGTATGGTGTGTGAGAGCTGAGTGTATGGTGTGTGAGAGCTGAGCTGAGTGTATGGTGTGTGAGAGCTGGAGTTGAGTGTGGTGTGTGAGAGCTGAGCTGAGTTGAGTGTATGGTGTGTGAGAGCTGATTTGAGTGTATGGTGTGTGAGAGCTGAGTTGAGGTATGGTGTGTGTGAGAGCTGAGTTGAGTGTATGGTGTGTGAGAGTTGGAGTTGAGTGTATGGTGTGTGAGAGTTGAGTTGAGTGTATGGTGTGTGAGAGTTGAGTTGAGTGTATGGTGTGTGAGAGCTGAGTTGAGTGTATGGTGTGTGAGAGCTGAGTTGAGTGTATGGTGTGTGAGAGCTGAGTGAGTGTGGTGTGTGAGAGTTGAGTTGAGTGTATGGTGTGTGAGAGCTGAGTGTATGGTGTGTGAGAGCTGAGCTGAGTGTATGGTGTGTGAGAGCTGAGTTGAGTGTGTATGGTGTGTGAGAGCTGAGCTGAGTGTGTGTGTGAGAGCTGAGTTGGAGTGTATGGTGTGTGAGAGCTGATTTGAGTGTATGGTGTGTGAGAGCTGATTAAGTGAAGCAGCCACCTATAGGTGTACTTTTAAAATTGAGCGGTAAAACAAATGTCCAGTTATCACCATCCTGTAGACACCACAAGCACTGATTACTGGTGCTCTGTTTACATATCTGTCTCCTGACACATATGAACAGTTACATAAAAAGCAAAGAGCATCAGGACAAAAAGGCACAAGTGACATCCCACAACAAGTTTCAATAAACAACAAATGCATTACGCAACAATTTCATTACACAGCTTCTGTTCATGGCAGACAGCAGACAGTGTTGGACAGTAAGGAAGTAAATGTATTTTGTTTCTGTATTTAAATAGGTTTTTTGTGTATCTGTACTTTACTGAAGTGTTTCCATTTGTGTAACTTCACTACATTTCAAACTCAAAACATTTATTTAGTGAATCAATCATTCTTTTTATTAATGAGTATAAAAACATATCAGGTAAAACCAATCAGGATCGAGCGCACGCTCTGTTTTACACGTGTTCTGAACGGCGCTTGGTGAATCTACTGATCACCAACATACAGTTCAGCATCAGTTCAACATCAAGCAGAACATTTAGAGAGGAATAAATAATGAAGAAACGCCAGACTCGAACTCACCACAACACACGTGACCTCATTTACACGTTTTATTAAAGTAGTAGAAAAGAAGGTTTTGGGTTCATGATAATTATAATAGAAATCAATCAGTGTTTGAGTCTTTAATATCATTCTATTAATAGATCAGTGTGCTGAGAGTCACATTCGAGTCTTTACACAGAAACTGAGGAGATTAAGTAAAGAGTACATTTGAAGGCATATACTATTGTACTTTTACTTGTGTTAGTAAAAAGGGACACTTTTACTTTTACTGGAGGAATATTTTACTAAGTGTCTCTACTTTTACTCACTACATGCTTTATGTACTTCATCCACCACTGACAGCAGAAGAGGCCACAGTACAGATGAATTTACCAATTTACACATTTCTATTCATGAAAAATTGGTAAAATTAAAGCTTGGGTTGGGCAGAGGGGCAAAGGGGCAGAAGGAGAACTGGGCAGACGTACAGAGGGGCCAAAGTACAGAAGGACAGAGGGGCAGAAGTACAGAGGGGCAAAAGGACAAAGGGGCAGAAGTACAGAGGGGCAGAAGGACAGAGGTGCAGAAGGACAGAGGGGCAGAAGGACAGAAGGGGCAGAAGGACAGAGGTGCAGAAGGACAGAAGGACAGAGGGGCAGAAGTACAGAGGGGCAGAAGGACAGAGGGACAGAGGGGATGTACAGAGACAGAGGGGCAGAAGGACAGAGGGCAGAAGGACAGAAGGGCAGAAGGGCAAAGGGCGGAAGTACAGAGACAGAGGGCAGAAGGACAGAGGGCAGAAGGACAAAGGGGTAGAAGTACAGAGACAGAGGGCAGAAGGACAGAGGGCAGAAGTATAGAGGTGCAGAAGGACAGAGGGCAGAAGTACAGAGACAGAGGCAGAAGGACAGAAGGACAGAGGGGCAGAGTACAGAGACAGAAGGACAGAGGGACAGAGGGGCAGAAGCACAGAGGTGCAGAAGGACAGAGACAGAGGGCAGAAGGACAGAAGGACAGAGGGCAGCTGCTGTACATGTAGCTCCTTGGCTAACAAACATGATCTCAATTTAAACATTTAATAAAACTCAGAGCCCTGAACATAAAACGAGTTATTAATGATAGGGAGGGACATGGAAATGTATAGTATTAAAACAAATGATAATCTTAACAAAAGCAAATAAAGAAATACATTTAATTGATTTATTTATTCTAATCTCACACTCAACGCTACATTAACAATTAATATTTACAAACGATGAAAATAAAAACATTAATGGGTCTCGTGGAATCTCATCACTATTGTGTAAAATTACTTGTGCAGAAGGACAGAAGGACAGAGGGGCAGAAGTACAGAGGACAGAGGGCAGAAGGACAGATGGGCAGAAGTACAGAGACAGAGGGCAGAAGGACAGAAGGACAGAGGGGCAGAAGCACAGAGACAGAGGGGCAGAAGGACAGAGACAGAGGGGCAGAAGTACAGAGGGACAGAGGAGCAGAAGAACAGAGGAACAGAAGGACAGAGGGCAGAAGGACAGAAGGACAGAGGGGCAGAAGGACAGAGGGAAGAAGTACAGAGGGCAGAAGGACAGAGGGAAGAAGTACAGAGACAGAGGGCAGAAGGACAGAAGGACAGAGGGAAGAAGTACAGAGACAGAGGCAGAAGGACAGAAGGGCAGAAGGACAGAGGGGCAGAAGTACAGAGGTGCAGAAGGACAGAAGGACAGAGGGGCAGAAGTACAGAGGGGCAGAAGGACAGAGGGAAGAAGTACAGAGGGCAGAAGTACAGAAGGATAGAGGGGCAGAAGTACAGAAGGACAGAGGGGCAGAAGGACAGAGGGACAGAAGGACAGAGGGACAGAGGGTAGAAGGACAGAGACAGAGGGGCAGAAGGACAGAGGGACAGAAGGACAGAGGGTAGAAGGACAGAGGGACAGAAGGACAGAAGGACAGAGAGGAAGAAGTACAGAGGGACAGAGGGTAGAAGGACAGAGACAGAGGGCAGAAGGACAGAGGGGCAGATGTACAGAGACAGAGGGGCAGAAGGACAGAGGGCAGAAGGACAGAAGGGCAGAAGGGCAAAGGGCGGAAGTACAGAGACAGAAGGACAGAAGGGCAGAAGGACAAAGGGGCAGAAGTACAGAAGGACAGAGGGACAGAGGGCAGAAGGACAGAGGGGCAGAAGTACAGAGGTGCAGAAGGACAGAGGGGCAGAAGGACAGAGGGGCAGAAGTACAGAGACAGAGGGGCAGAAGGACAGAAGGACAGAGGGGCAGAAGTACAGAGACAGAGGGGCAGAGGACAGAGGGGCAGAAGTACAGAGGTGCAGAAGGACAGAGGGCAGAAGGACAGAGGTGCAGAAGGACAGAGACAGAGGGCAGAAGGACAGAAGGACAGAGGGCAGCTGCTGTACATGTAGCTCCTTGGCTAACAAACATGATCTCAATTTAAACATTTAATAAAACTCCAGAGCCCTGAACATAAAACGAGTTATTAATGATAGGGGAGGGACATGGAAATGTATAGTATTAAAACAAATGATAATCTTAACAAAAGCAAATAAAGAAATACATTTAATTGGATTTATTTATTCTAATCTCACACTCCAACGCTACATTAACAATTAATATTTACAAACGTATGAAAATAAAAACATTAATGGGTCTCGTGGAATCTCATCACTATTGTGTAAAATTACTTGTGCAGAAGGACAGAAGGACAGAGGGGCAGAAGTACAGAGGGACAGAGGGGCAGAAGGACAGATGGGCAGAAGTACAGAGACAGAGGGGCAGAAGGACAGAAGGACAGAGAGGAAGAAGTACAGAGACAGAGGGGCAGAAGGACAGAGACAGAGGGGCAGAAGTACAGAGGGACAGAGGAGCAGAAGAACAGAGGAACAGAAGGACAGAGGGCAGAAGGACAGAAGGACAGAGGGGCAGAAGGACAGAGGGAAGAAGTACAGAGGGGCAGAAGGACAGAGGGAAGAAGTACAGAGACAGAGGGGCAGAAGGACAGAAGGACAGAGGGAAGAAGTACAGAGACAGAGGGAAGAAGTACAGAGGGGCAGAAGGACAGAGGGGCAGAAGTACAGAGGTGCAGAAGGACAGAAGGACAGAGGGCAGAAGTACAGAGGGGCAGAAGGACAGAGGGAAGAAGTACAGAGGGGCAGAAGTACAGAAGGATAGAGGGGCAGAAGTACAGAAGGACAGAGGGGCAGAAGGACAGAGGGACAGAAGGACAGAGGGACAGAGGGTAGAAGGACAGAGACAGAGGGGCAGAAGGACAGAGGGACAGAAGGACAGAGGGTAGAAGGACAGAGGGACAGAAGGACAGAAGGACAGAGGAAGAAGTACAGAGGGACAGAGGGTAGAAGGACAGAGACAGAGGGCAGAAGGACAGAGGGGCAGATGTACAGAGACAGAGGGGCAGAAGGACAGAGGGCAGAAGGACAGAAGGGCAGAAGGGCAAAGGGCGGAAGTACAGAGACAGAAGGACAGAAGGGCAGAAGGACAAAGGGGCAGAAGTACAGAGACAGAGGGGCAGAAGGACAGAGGGGCAGAAGTATAGAGGTGCAGAAGGACAGAGGGGCAGAAGTACAGAGACAGAGGGGCAGAAGGACAGAAGGACAGAGGGGCAGAAGTACAGAGACAGAGGGGCAGAGGGACATAGGGGCAGAAGTACAGAGGTGCAGAAGGACAGAGACAGAGGGGCAGAAGGACAGAAGGACAGAGGGGCAGCTGCTGTACATGTAGCTCCTTGGCTAACAAACATGATCTCAATTTAAACATTTAATAAAACTCCAGAGCCCTGAACATAAAACGAGTTATTAATGATAGGGGAGGGACATGGAAATGTATAGTATTAAAACAAATGATAATCTTAACAAAAGCAAATAAAGAAATACATTTAATTGGATTTATTTATTCTAATCTCACACTCCAACGTCACATTAACAATTAATATTTACAAACGTATGAAAATAAAAACATTAATGGGTCTCGTGGAATCTCGTCACTTTAGTGTAAAATTACTTGTAAATAAATCTTATTTTATTGAGCGATACATAAAATGACAAAAACAAACAAACTACAAAAGAGCAGAGAGTAAACCGCTGGCGGAACCAATGTTTCGTTTGTGTTTCCGGGTGGATCGGGATGAGACGGACCTATTTCCGGTGTCGGTGTGGATGCTGTTGCAGCGGTTTTTATTTCAGAAAAGAATCTGATAAAGATGGAGTTAAAATAAAGCGGGAGTGAAGGAAACGCACAGAGTTTACCGCGGGGCAGGAGCGCGGATTTCTACTCTTTATTATCAGGAGACGAGAAAAACTCTAAACCCTGCGACTGGAAATGAAGCTGCTGAAGCCGAGCTGGGTGGCGCACAATGGTAAGATTATTTACATTATTTAGATGATCATTCACCTTATTTACATCATTTACCTTATTAACACTTTTACATTATTAATATCAGGAAACACTCTAAAAACTCGTCCTGTGTATTAAACACTTTACACACACTATAACACACTCCATCCTGCAGCAACAATACATTACAGTACACACAAATACACTCAAATACCGCGATATCGGTTTAACCGCCGCATGACGTCACTGGGTGTGCATCTGCTTGCGCGCTCTCTCTCTCTCTCTCTCTCTCTCTCTCTCATATATTTAGAGATACTCATACTATTTTACAGATCATTTCTTTCTGGGGGAAATGCAGAGCTTTCTTCTTCTTCTTCTTCTTCTTCTTCTTCTTCTTCTTCGGCTGCTCTCATTAGTGGTCTCCACAGCAGATCAGCCGTCTCTATACCCCCCTGTCCTCTACATCTGCTTTTTTCACACCAACTACCTGCATGTCTTCCCTCACCACATCCATAAACCTCCTTCTTGATCTTCCTCTTTTCCTCCTTCCTAGTGTCTCCATCCTCAGCATTCTCCTACTGATATACCCCATGTCCCTCCTCTGCACATGTCCAAACCATCTCAATCTCACCTCCCTCACCTTGTCTCCAAAACGTCCTACATGCACTGTCCCTCTAATAAACTCATAAAGGAGTGGGGGAGGGGGAGAGGAGGCTCGATCCTGTCCTGATGCTGAAAGACCTAATAAAGAACAGACTAACGATAGAACTTCTACAGTCTTAGATACAATGTGAATGTTTTTATCACGTCTGGCCATTTAAATTGACCTTTTTTATTTATTGTTATAAACAATATCTCAAGCAAAAAAATCAACGCTTTTTATACAAAGTCCCTTTTGCATTAATTTAACCAATAAGACATTTAAGTTAAGATTCTCTCTCTCTCTCTCTCTCTCTCTCTCTCTCTCTCTCTCTCTCTCAGATGAATGATGGATATTGAATTAATAAATAAATGTTGTGTTTTTAGGGAAGCCGATATTTTCAGTAGATATTCACCCGGAGGGGATGAAGTTTGCCACCGGTGGCCAAGGTGAAGTCCTGATCACTCGCATCTCCTGATTTAATCCTCATCGCACTTTCACCATTATATAATATCTGAATGGACGAGTCTGAACATTAATAATGATAATGAGGCGTTGCTACTCTCGGGTTACCTGAGAGTGTATTGTATGTTTTACTGTGTGTGTGTGTGTGTGTGTGTGTGTGTGTGTGTGTGTGTGTGTGTGTGTGTGTGCGTTTGATTTTACAGGAGAGGATTCAGGGAAGGTGGTGATCTGGAACATGGCTCCAGTTCTGCGAGAGGAGGATGAGAAAAATGAGAATGTTCCAAAGTTATTGTGTCAGATGGACAACCACTTAGGTACAGAGGAACTTTGTGTGTGTGAGAGAGTTCCATAGAGGTAAATAATTGTGTGTGTGTGTGTGTGTGTGTGAAGTTTATTTCTATTGCGCTTTTCACAGTGGGCGTGGTCTCAAAGCAGCTTTAGAGAATTAAAGATTTAAAGAATGAAGGTAAATGATGTGTTTGTCCCTGATGATGGCGTCTGGGGCAACTGTGGTGAGGGAAAAACTCCCTTAGATGTTATGAGGAAGAAACTTTGAGAGGAACCAGACTCAAAAGGGGAACCTCATCCTCATTTGAGTGACATCAAGAGTGTGATTATAGTCTTTAAACCAGTAGTCACCAACATGAGCCTTTTCTAAAAATATGTGTTTCCTACCTTGTTAAATGATTGTTGATCATTATTGTGAGAAATCATTAACATGATCAGTGTCTTCACATAGATCAGGGGTGTCAAACTCAGTGTCACATCCGACCCGACGTACAATTATATCCGGCCCGCGAGATGATTTTATAAAGATCTATTATTATTGTTATTAATGTTCCGGCGATATGAAGCGCTGATAACACAAACTACAGATCCCATAATGCATCGCTTCATCTGCCTTACCGAAAACTAGACTACCTGAGAACATTCCAGCATCAATCAAGTGGAGCTTCTGTTGATGTATTTAACTCTATTGTACAGTTATTGTGAAACAGCGCCTCACAGTGGTGAAGAGAAAAGTTGACTCTGAGTAGATGTTTACTGACACTGGCGGTAAACACGTGTGTTATTAGTCGAGTGAATGTGACTGTAATTAAGGAATTGAATCTGAGACGGAACTACGAGACAAAACATCAGGAGAAGCTGAAGAACCTGAATGCAGAGCAGAAGATACAGAAAGTAGAAGAGTTAAAGAAGAATCTGACATTTCAGCAGATGTTTTTCACCAGAGCAAAATCCCAAAGTGAAGCTGGTGTGAAAACAGAGGAGAAATCAGAGCACATCAGCAGGTTATTTACTGAGGGAGAGTTTCTGAAGAGCTGCTTGACAAAGCTGTGACACGTTTGGTGATTGACAGGAGATATTTTTATAGAGTGTGAAATAGTTAAAGTTTAAGTTGATTTATTGTAGAATAATATTCCTGTCTGTTTTTATTCATATTTATGTTAAAAAAACATTTAGTTTTAGTGTGTTTAATAAATGTTTATCCTGTTCGGCCCGTGACCTAAAGTGTGCTGTGATTTTGACCCTGATATAAATAAATATCATTAATTATTAATAATAACATATAATTAAAGGTAAATTGAGCAAATGTGTTATTTCAGAATTGTGTATTAAACTGGTAGCCCTTCACATTAGTCGGTACCCAAGAAGTAGCTCTCAGTGTCAAAAAGTTTGGTGACCCCTGCTTTGAACACTACAGAACACTGGAGAGTGAGAACTAACATGAGCACTGGACTGTGTGATTATGAGTGATGTTCTTTCTACAGTCTTATACAGTCAGATGAGATTATGGAACTAGGAGCTACTGAGCAACTCATAAAATAGCTCAACATCTGAGATCATCACAGATCCAACACCAGCTTCCATGCCAGAACCTTTAAACACTCAAAGAGCTCAAATGCACCTCCACATGAAGTGGAGTCCAAATAGCACTGGTATGTCTCTAGATGTTTGTGGGCACACTATACCTCTTCAAAGGTCCACAATCTTCATGAGGTGGGACGTGACTGGAGCTGGAGCAACCTCAGAATATGGTGATATTTTCTCGACCTTGTGAGAACTCTGGCTGCTGAATCCTGGACAAACTGTAGCTTGTTTATTAACATCCACCTAGTAATGCATTACAATAGTCCAGTCTGGAGGTCATAAACGCATGGATGAGCTTCTCTGCTTCAGATATAGACAACATGTTTCTTAGCTTAGCAATATTTCTAAGGTGAAAGAAGCTGTTTTTGTAACTTGGTTGATGTGATTTTTGAAAGAAAAGATGCTCTAAAATAACTCCCAGGTCTTTTACTGTTGAACTAGTAGTTACAGAACATCCGTCTAAATGCAGGTTGAGATGCTGGAGCTTCTGTGTACTGGTTTTTGGGCTGATGAGCAAAATCTCAGTCTTATCAGAATTTAGTAGTAGAAAGTTATGGGTCATCCAGTCTTTTAATTCTTTAACACACTCAGTTATCAGAGTCAACTGATAAGTAATTGTGTTTGTGTTCATTTGTGTGTGTTCCATAGAGGTAAAGTGTGTGTGTGTGTGTGTGTGTGTGTGTGTGTGTGTGTGTGTGTGTGAGAGAGAGAGATAGAGATAGTGATAGTGTTCCATAGAGGTAAATAATTTTGTGTGTGTGTGTGTGTGTGTGTGTTGCAGCGTGTGTAAACTGTGTGCGATGGTCCAACAGTGGTCTGTATCTGGCCTCAGGGGGAGACGACAAACTTATCATGGTGTGGAAGAAAGCAGCGTGCGTCTTACACACACACACATACACTCACATGATACCACACACTATATCTACACACTCATATTACTGATACACATTCTGTACACCCTAACAGTTCAGGTTTGTGTGTGTGTGTGTGTGTGTGTGTGTGTGTGTGTGTGTGTGTGTGTGTGTGTGTGTGTGTGTGTGTGTGTTTCAGGTTAATAGGTTCAACTCCAGTGTTTGGTTCTAGCAGTAAACTGCCCAATGTGGAGCAATGGAGGTGTGTGACCATCCTGAGGAATCACACAGGAGGTGTGTGTGTGTGTGTGTTTTATACATTATTATTCACATAATTAAATTTGGTGTTATTTGTGTGTTGAGAGTTTTTAACAGTAGACTTTGTCCCATAGCAGAAAGAAAAGTGTTTATAAATGAATGTAGAAGTTTTGTGTCTATAATTTTATCTCCAATAAGTGAGTTAGTGGTGACTGACTTGCTTTCTTCCAATGAATTAATTGTGACTGTAATAATTAGGTCCTTGCATGATTATTGTGTGTCTGTGTGTTAGATGTGATGGATGTTGCCTGGTCTCCTCATGACTTGTGGCTCGCTTCCTGCAGTGTCGATAACACCATTGTTATCTGGAATGCACGGAAATTTCCAGGTCAGTCAGGGAGCAGGGAGAAATACTACTGGGGAGCAGGGGTAAAGGTTACAGGGTACTGGAGAGCATGGGTAAAGGGTACAGGGGAGCAGGGGTAAAGAGTAAATGGTACAGGGTACTGGGGAGCAGGGTTAAAGGGGACAGGGAGCAGGGGTAAAGAGTAAAGAGTACAGGGAGCAGGGGTAATTAATATAAAGTAATGGGTCCTGGACAGTAGGGGTAAAGAGTACAAGGTGTTTATGGGGCTGGGGGGTTTAGTGTATTTATTGTGTGTGTGTGTGTGTGTGTGTGTGTGTGTGTGTGTGTGTGTGTATAGAGATGGTGACATCTCTCAGGTCACTCGGGCCTGGTAAAGGGATTGTCGTGGGATCCTGTAGGGAAATATGTGGCATCTCAGGCAGATGATCACAGCCTGAAAGTGTGGAGAACCATCGACTGGCAACTGGAGGCCAACATCACCAAACCTTTCTCTGAGGTACACACACTCTCTCTCTCTCTCGCTCTCTCGCCTCTCTCTCTCTCTCGCTCTCTCTCTCTCACACTCACACACACACACACACACACACACACACACACACACACACACACATATAGACACACACATTTCATGCAGGAGAGCAGGGGTACCCTTCACTCTGTGCCCCACCCACTTGCTGTTCTGAGATCTTCAGCTCTCCTCTGCTCTCTGTCTCTCCACTGCAGTTGTATTATCTCTTCTTTTTATTGCCGTTGCCGGGCTGAAACACAGCGCACTTATTAATCTCATCAGCTGCAGGTGTGATCTTACTGCTCATTTTGTCTGGCTCCACCCTCCATTAGCCAACCGCCGCTGGTTTATGTGCACGTGCACACGTCAAGTCAAGTTTATTTCTATAGCGCTTTTCACAACAGACATTAACTCAAAGCAGCTTTACAGAATGTAACAGTGAAGGTGAATGGTGTGTGTTTATCCTGATGAGCACCATGGTGACTGTGGTGAAGGAAAAACTCCCTTAGAGGAACCAGACTCAAAAGCAGAACCTCATCCTCATTTGGGTGACATCAAGAGTGTGATTATAGTCTTTAAACACTATAGAACACTGGAGAGTGAGAACTAATATGAGCACTGTGTGTGCACTGAGTGTGTGATTATGAATGATGATCTTTCTACAGTCTTATACAGTCATTGTGGTTATAGAACTACATAGAGCTACTGAGCAACTCATAAAATAGCTCAACATTTGAGATCATC
>NC_060910.1:95000-127500 GCF_014805685.1 Silurus meridionalis
GTGTGTGTGTAGGACGTTGAATAGTTTAGGGTTGTTGGTGTGTATAATGTGTGTGTGTAGGACGTTGAATGGTTTGTGTGTGTGTGTAGAACATTGATTGGTTTGGGTTGTTTGTGTAGGACGTTGAATAGTTTAGGGTTGTTTGTGTAGGACGTTGAATAGTTTAGGGTTGTTTGTGTGTAGGACGCTGAATGGTTTGGGTTGTTGGTTTGTGTCAAGTCAAGTCTAGTTTATTTGTATAGCGCCACAACAGACATTGTCTCAAAGCAGCTTTACACAAATCAACAGTGATGGTGAATGGTGTGAATTTGTCCCTGATGAGCATGCCGTGGCGACTGTGGCAAGGAAAACTCCCTTAGATGTTATGAGGAAGAAACCTTGAGAGGAACCAGACTCAAAAGGGAACCCATCCTCATCTGGGTGACATCAAGAGTTTGATCATAAATCTTTCAACAATAAAGAACACTGGACAGTGAGAACTAACATGATTACTGGAGTATAAGATTATAAGTGATGTTCTTTCTGCAGTCTTATACAGTCTATATGGTTAGTAGCTGAGTTTTATGAGCTCAGCATTTGTGATCACCACAGATCCAGCATCAGCTTCTCCATGCCAGAGCCTTTAAACACTCCAGGAGGTCCAATGTCAAAACTCCACACATGTAGCGGGATCCAAATGGCACTGGTACGTCTCTAGATGGTTCGGGATGTTTGTGAGTTCGGCATCTACTTCTTCAAAGGTCCGTAATCATCACGAGGTGGGAGGTGACTGGAGCTGGCCAAACCTCAGGGTGTCTCGGGATGGGGAGAGAAAGAGAAGCAGTGGAGAGGAATTAGCGTAGCTGCTGTTCATGATATTAACAGCACAAGTTGATAATGTGCATGTGATCAGATGTTCTGGAGCACAAGGTTATGATGTGTGTTATGTGTAGGCTTTGCTAAAAGATATGTTTTAATCTACACTTAAACTGGGAGAGTGTGTCTGAGCCCGAACACCGTCAGGAAGACTATTCCAGAGTTTAGGAGCTAAATGTGAAAATGCTCTACCACCTTTAGTGGACTTTGCTATTCTAGGAACTACTAGAAGCCCAGAGTTTTGAGATCTCAGGAGCGTGGCGGATTGTAGCGTGTTAAAAGACTGGATAGATACATGGGAGCCAAACCATTTAGTGCTTTATAAGTGAGAAGTAATAGTTTGTAGTCTATTCGAAACTTAACAGGAAGCCAATGTAGGGACGATAAGATCGGGGTTATGTGATCATATTTTTTGACCTTGTAAGAACTCTGGCTGCTGCATTCTGGACTAACTGAAGCTTGTTTATTAATGAAGCAGGACATCCACCTAGTAACGCATTACAGTAGTCTATTCTGGAGGTCATGAACGCATGGACGAGCTTCTCTGCATCGGATATAGACAACATATTTCTTAGCTTAGAAATATTTCTAAGGTGAAAGAAGGCTGTTTTGTAACTTGATTGATGTGATTTTTGAAAGACAAGTCGCTGTCTAAAATAACACCCAGGTCTTTTACCGTTGAACTAGTGGTTACAGAACATCCGTCTAAATGCAGGTTGAGTGTGGTGTGTGTGTGTGTAGGATGTTGAATAGTTTGGGGTTGTTTGTGTATAATGTGTGTGTGTGTATAATGTGTATAATGTGTATAATGTGTATAATGTGTGTTTATGTGTGTAGGACATTGAATGGTTTGGTTGTTTGTGTGTAGGACGCTGAATGGTTTGGGGTTGTTTGTGTGTATGTGTGTGTGTAGGATGTTGAATAGTTTGGGGTTGTTGGTGTGTATAATGTGTATAATGTGTATAATGTGTGTGTGTAGGAAGTTGAATGGTTTGTGTGTGTGTATAATGTGTATAATGTGTATAATGTGTATAATGTGTGTGTGTAGAACATTGATTGGTTTGGGGTTGTGTGTGTGTAGGACGTTGAATGGTTTGTGTGTGTGTATAATTTGTGTGTGTGTAGGACATTGATTGGTTTGGTTTATTGCGTGTGTTTAATGTGTGTGTGTAGGACGTTAAATGGTTTGGGGTTGTGTGTGTGTAGGATGTTGAATAGTTTGGTGTGTGTGTGTGTGTGCAGGATGTTGAATGGTTTGTGTGTGTGTAGGACGTTGAATGGTTTGTGTGTGTGTATAGTGTGTGTGTGTGCAGGACGTTGAATGGTTTAGGGTTGTTTGTGTATAATGTGTATAATGTGTGTGTGTGTGCAGGACGTTGAATGGTTTGTGTGTGTGTAGGAAGTTGAATAGTTTGGGGTTGTTGGTGTGTGTTTAATGTGTGTTTGTGTGTATAATGTGTGTGTGTGTATAATGTGTATAATGTGTATAATGTGTATAATGTGTATAATGTGTGTGTGTGTGCATGTTTGTAGGACATTGAATGGTTTGGGGTTGTGTGTGTGTGTGCAGGACGTTGAATGTTTGGGGTTGTTTGTGTATAATGTGTGTGTGTAGGACATTGAATGGTTTGGGGTTGTTTGTGTGTATAATTGTGTGTGTGTATAATGTGTATAATGTGTGTGTGTAGAACATTGATTGGTTTGGTTTATTGCGTGTGTTTAATGTGTGTGTGTAGGACGTTGAATGGTTTAGGGTTGTTTGTGTATAATGTGTATAATGTGTGTGTGTAGGACGTTGAATAGTTTGGGGTTGTTTGTGTGTAGGACGCTGAATAGTTTGGGGTTGTTTGTGTATAATGTGTGCTTGTGTGTATAATTTGTGTGTGTGTAGGAAGTTGAATGGTTTGTGTGTGTGTAGAATGTTGATTGGTTTGGGGTTGTTGGTGTGTATAATGTGTATAATGTGTGTTTGTGTGTATAATGTGTATAATGTGTGTGTGTGTAGGACGTTGAATGGTTTGTGTGTGTGTGTGCAGGACGTTGAATGGTTTGTGTGTGTGTAGGACGTTGAATTGTTTGGGGTTGTTTGTGTGTTTAATGTGTGTGTGTGTTTGTGTGTATAATGTGTATAATGTGTATAATGTGTATAATGTGTATAATGTGTGTGTGTGTATAATTTGTGTGTGTGTAGAACATTGATTGGTTTGGTTTATTGCGTGTGTTTAATGTGTTTGTGTGTCTGTACTGGACGTTGAATGGTTTGGGGTTGTTTGTGTGTTTAATGTGTTTGTGTGTATAATGTGTGTGTGTGTGCAGGTGTGTGTGTGTGTAGGACGCTGAATGGTTTAGGGTTGTTTGTGTGTGTATAATGTGTATAATGTGTATAATGTGTATAATGTGTGTGTGTAGGACATTGAATGGTTTGGTTGTTTGTGTGTGTGTGTGCAGGTGTGTGTGTGTGTCTGTGTGTGTGTGTGTGTATGTGTGTGTGTAGGAAGTTGAATGGTTTGGGGTTGTTTGTGTATAATGTGTGTTTGTGTAGGACGTTGAATAGTTTGGGGTTGTTTGTGTGTTTAATGTGTTTGTGTGTATAATGTGTATAATGTGTGTTTGTGTGTGTAGGAAGTTGAATAGTTTGGGGTTGTGTGTGTGTATAATGTGTATAATGTGTATAATGTGTATAATGTGTATAATGTGTGTGTGTAGGACGCTGAATGGTTTGGGGTTGTTTGTGTATAATGTGTGTGTGTAGGAAGTTGAATGGTTTGTGTGTGTGTGTGTGTGTGTGTGTGTGTGTGTGTGTGTGTGTGTGTGTGTGTGTGTGTGTGTGTAGGAAGTTGAATGGTTTGGGGTTGTTGGTGTGTGTATTGTGTGTGTGTATAGTGTGTGTATAGTGTGTGTGTGTGTGTGTGTGTATAGTGTGTGTGTGTGTTTGTGTGTGTGTGTGTGTGTGTGTGTGTGTGTGTGTGTGTGTGTGTGTGTGTGTGTGTGTGTGTGTGTGTGTGTAGGATGTTGAATAGTTTGGGGTTGTTTGTGTGTGTGTGTGTGTGTGTGTGTGTGTGTGTGTGTGTGTGTGTGTAGGACGTTGAATGGTTTGGGTTGTTTGTGTGTGTATAATGTGTGTGTGTATAATGTGTGTGTAGAACATTGATTGGTTTGGGTGTATTGGTGTGTGTATAATGTGTGTTTGTGTGTCTGTACTGGACGTTGAATGGTTTGGGTTGTTGGTTTGTGTCAAGTCAAGTCAAGTCTAGTTTATTTGTATAGCGCTTTTCACAACAGACATTGTCTCAAAGCAGCTTTACACAAATCAACAGTGATGGTGAATGGTGTGAATTTGTCCCTGATGAGCATGCCGTGGCGACTGTGGCAAGGAAAACTCCCTTAGATGTTATGAGGAAGAAACCTTGAGAGGAACCAGACTCAAAAAGGGAACCCATCCTCATCTGGGTGACATCAAGAGTTTGATCATAAATCTTTCAACAATAAAGAACACTGGACAGTGAGAACTAACATGATTACTGGAGTATAAGATTATAAGTGATGTTCTTTCTGCAGTCTTATACAGTCTATATGGTTAGTAGCTCCGAGTTTTATGAGCTCAGCATTTGTGATCACCACAGATCCAGCATCAGCTTCTCCATGCCAGAGCCTTTAAACACTCCAGGAGGTCCAATGTCAAAACTCCACACATGTAGCGGGATCCAAATGGCACTGGTACGCCTCTAGATGGTTCGGATGTTTGTGAGTTCGGCATCTACTTCTTCAAAGGTCCGTAATCATCACGAGGTGGGAGGTGACTGGAGCTGGCCAAACCTCAGGGTGTCTCGGGATGGGGAGAGAAAGAGAAGCAGTGGAGAGGAATTAGCGTAGCTGCTGTTCATGATATTAACAGCACAAGTTGATAATGTGCATGTGATCAGATGTTCTGGAGCACAAGGTTATGATGTGATGTGTGTTATGTGTAGGCTTTGCTAAAAGATATGTTTTAATCTACACTTAAACTGGGAGAGTGTGTCTGAGCCCCGAACACCGTCAGGAAGACTATTCCAGAGTTTAGGAGCTAAATGTGAAAATGCTCTACCACCTTTAGTGGACTTTGCTATTCTAGGAACTACTAGAAGCCCAGAGTTTTGAGATCTCAGGAGCATGGCGGATTGTAGCGTGTTAAAAGACTGGATAGATACATGGGAGCCAAACCATTTAGTGCTTTATAAGTGAGGAGTAATAGTTTGTAGTCTATTCGAAACTTAACAGGAAGCCAGTGTAGGGACGATAGGATCGGAGTTATGTGATCATATTTTTTTGACCTTGTAAGAACTCTGGCTGCTGCATTCTGGACTAACTGAAGCTTGTTTATTAATGATGCAGGACATCCACCTAGTAACGCATTACAGTAGTCTATTCTGGAGGTCATGAACGCATGGACGAGCTTCTCTGCATCAGATATAGATAACATGTTTCTTAACTTAGAAATATTTCTAAGGTGAAAGAAGGCTGTTTTGTAACCTGATTGATGTGATTTTTGAAAGACAAGTCGCTGTCTAAAATAACACCCAGGTCTTTTACCGTTGAACTAGTGGTTACAGAACATCCGTCTAAATGCAGGTTGAGATGCTGGAGCATCTGTATACTAGTTTTTGGGCCGATGAGCAAAATCTCAGTCTTATCAGAATTTAAAAGTTCCTTAACACACTCAGTTATCCGGGTTAATTGAGCTGTATCGCCTGGTTTAGATGAAATATATAGCTGAGTATCATCAGCATAACAATGGAAGCTAATTCCATGCCTTCTAATAATATTTCCTAACGGAAGCATGTATATTGTGAAGAGCAGGGTCCTAGAACTGAACCTTGCGGCACACCATAATTTACTTGCATTAGCCTGGATAGCTCTCCATTTAAATCTACGAAATGGTAACGATCGGACAGGTAGGATTTAAACCAGCTTAATGCCTGTCCCTGAATGCCGATGTAATTTTGTAAGCGATCTAGGAGGAGATCATGGTCTATAGTGTCGAATGCAGCACTAAGATCTAGTAAAACCAACAGCGAGATGAAGCCTTGGTCTGAAGCTAAAAACAGGTCATTAGTTATTTTAACTAGAGCAGTTTCTGTGCTATGATGGGGCCTAAAACCTGACTGAAATTCTTCAAAGATATTGTTCTCTTGCAGGTAGGAACATAACTGTGCAGCGACAATCTTTTCTAAAATCTTAGACATAAATGGGAGATTTGAAATTGGTCTGTAATTTGATAACGTGTTTGGATCCAGATTAGGTTTTTAATGAGGGGCTTAATAACTGCTAACTTGAGGGATTTAGGGACGTGACCTAAAGATAGTGAGGAGTTAATAATATTTAGAAGAGGCTCACCAGTTGTATATAACACTTCCTTCAGTAATTTAGTAGGAATTGGATCTAACTGACATGTTGTCGATTTAGCTTTGGCAATAACATTATACAGCTCTTCCTGTCCTATACATGTAAAACAGTGGAGTTGTGGAGTTGAAGGTAACACTGTCTCAGGAGATGCTGTAAGAGGTTGAACTGCCACAATTGTTTTTCTAATGTTATCTATTTTTCAGTGAAGAAAATCATAAAGTCCTCACTACTAAACTGTGATGGAACACAATTTTCAGAGCCCTGATTTGTAGTTAGTTTAGCTACTGTACTGAAAAGGAACCTGGGATTGTTTTGTTGTTTTCTATAAGTTTGCTCAGGTGTTCAGCTCTAGCAGCTTTTAGCGCCCGTCTGTAGCTGAGCATACTGTCTTTATACGCGATTCTAAATACCTCCAATTTAGTTTTCCTCCATTTTCTCCAGATTACGGGCTGTTCTCTTGAGGGCATGTGTATGACTATTATACCAAGATGCAGGTGCTTGGTCTCTAACCTTTTTAACCGGATAGGGCAACGGTGTCTAATGTGCTAGTGAGGATAAGGTCTATGTTCTTAGTTATCTCATCAAGATTATTAGTAGTTATGGGTTTAGTGAGAAATTGAGATAAATCAGGCAGGTTATTTATGAATCTGTCCTTAGTGGTTGGAACAATAGTCCTACCAAGTCGATAACGTGGTGAAACACGGCTAATCTGCTCTACCGGTAGTGTGTACAGTATGAGGTAATGGTCTGTGATGTCATCACTCTGAGGTAAAATATCTATATCAGTGACGTCTGCTCCGTGGGATATTATTAAGTCTAGTGTGTGGTTAAAACGGTGAGTTGGTCTGGTGACGTTTTGTTTAACCCCAAAAGAGTTTAATAAGTCAACAAATGATAATCCTAGAGCATCGTTTACATCATCTACATGAATATTAAAATCTCCTACAAGCAGCACTTTATCAAAATTGATCAAGAGATCTGATAGAAAACAAGCAAACTCTTGAAGAAAATCAGCGAGGGTCCTGGGGGTCTGTACACGGTGACCAGAGCGAGTTTTCTATGTATGTCTGAAAGTACAACTTTAAGAACGAGCACTTCAAATGATTTAAAGCTGAATCCTAACATCTGACTAACATTAAGAGAAGCAGTATAAATGGTTCCTACACCCCCCCCACGACCAGTCTGACGGGGCTCATGCTTATAAACATATCCTGACGGTGTCGACTGCTTAGACCCATATAATCACCTGGTTTAATCCAGGTCTCAGTGAGACAGAGTGCATCGAGATTATTCTCTGTGATCATCTCATTTATAATCAGTGCTTTGGGTGCAAGTGATCTAATGTTTAAAAGACCAAACTTTAAAACTTTTTGGTGTTTGTTTATCTGGCATTTTCAGTTTTAACTTCAATGAGATTGTTTCTGGATCTTGTGTATTTACTTCTTGGTTTTGCTACACGAGGAATAGATACAGTTTCTATAAACTGGGCTGTGTGAACTTGTAACTATTTGGTTTGTTGTATGCGTGTTCTCATTGTCGAAGATTTCCTGATGTCTTACCAGTCAGATGGTGTGAAGTATCCTGGAGATGTTATCTGATAGCACTGCTGCTCCAACTCTGCTGGGGTGCAGGCCATCAGGCGGAAGAACCTAGGACGCCCCAGAAACAGTTCCAGTTATTAACAAAGAGAAGTTTGTGCTCTCGACACCATGACTGTAACCATTCATTTAGAGCTAAAAGTCTACTAAACTTCTCAGCCCCTCGCTGGTAAGTGGGAAGAGGTCCTGACACTATGATCCTCGTTGTGGGTGATGTGCTGCGTACCGTCTCCACCAGGATCCTGAAATCCCTCTTTAAGATCTCCGTTTGTCTCAGCCTGGTGTCGCTCGTTCGCATGAAGAACAACCGCTCAAGTTCTCTTCAGGATCGCGGGTACCTGCGCAGCGACATCAAGAACACGAGCACCAGGAAAACAGCGAGTGTGCACCTTACCTTTAGCTCCGGTAGCGCGAACATGCCGGACGATGGAATCTCCGAGAATCACTGTGTCGCGTTCCGTCTCGCGGAGAGGGGTGAATCGGTTCTCGGTCGAGATCTCGAAGGCCTGTAGTGGTGGCGGGGAGACGCCTCGACCGGGGCTTTGCTTGTCTCTTCCGCCGCTGCCGCATCCAGGGTCCGTGTTGCACCTTTGCAGGAGTTGTAGGTGCGCTGGGTCTGGGCAGAGAAACACGCGGAGTTGAGGTGCTGGGAGTGTTAGGTTCAACCTGGGAATTTACCTGGGACGAGTGCGCGTCCGCCGGGATGTTTCCAGCGCCGCTTCCGCTCGCAGCCGGGCATGCTTTTCATGCAGCTCGCGAATCTGTTTCTCCAAAACCTCCATCTCCAACGCCACCGTTTGCAAATCGAACGAGTCCTCAACTGTGCTCAAAGTCAGACACACAGCCGGCATAGTGCTCATAATCACGAACAGATTTCGGATACACAAATAAGATAAAGTGAGAGAAGATATAGTGGTAGTCGAGCTTAACTGACTACAGTCACAAGTCAGGAAGACAAACAATTTAGGATTATTAAAGAGAAAACACAAACAAACGAATATAAACATGAATACAAACACGGAACTCAGGCAAACAAGTCAAACACAGGAAGCTACGTCACCGGAAGTGGCCTCTGTATAATGTGTGTTTGTGTGTCTGTACTGGACGTTGAATGGTTTGGGGTTGTGTGTGTGTGTGTGTGTGTGTGTGTGTGTGTGTGTGTGTGTGTGTGTGTGTGTGTGTGTGTAGGACGTTGAATGGTTTGGGGTTGTTTGTGTGTATAATGTGTGTTTGTGTGTATAATGTGTTTTGTGTGTGTAGGACGTTGAATGGTTTGGGGTTGTTTGTGTGTTTAATGTGTGTTTGTGTGTGTAGGATGTTGAATGGTTTGGGGTTGTTTGTGTGTATAATGTGTGTGTGTGTGTGTGTGCGCCGTGTGTAGGAAGTTGAATAGTTTGGGGTTGTTTGTGTGTGTAGGACGCTGAATTGTTTAGGGTTGTTTGTGTGTGTGTGTTTGTAGGATGTTGAATGGTTTGTGGTTGTTTTGTGTGTTTAATGTGTGTTTGTGTGTGTAGGATGTTGAATAGTTTGGGGTTATTTGTGTGTGTATAATGTGTGTGTGTAGGACGTTGAATAGTTTGGGGTTGTTTGTGTGTGTATAATGTGTGTGTGTGTTGTGTGTGTGTAGGACGTTAATTGGTTTGGGTTGTTTGTGTAGAACGCTGATTGGTTTGGGTTGTTTGTGTGTGTATAGTGTGTGTGTGTGGACGCTGAATGTTTTTTTTTTTTGTGTGTGTGTGTAGGACATTGAATGGTTTGGGTTGTTTGTGTGTATAATGTGTGCTTGTGTGTATAATGTGTATGTGTGTGTGTAGGACATTGATTGGTTTGGGTTTATTGGTGTGTATAATGTGTGTTTGTGTGTGTGTGTAGGACGCTGAATGGTTTGGGTTGTTGGTTTGTGTATAATGTGTGTTTGTGTGTCTGTACTGGACGCTGAATGGTTTGGGTTGTGTGTGTGTGTGTGTGTGTGTGTGTGTGTGTAGGACGCTGAATGGTTTGGGTTGTTTGTGTGTCATAGTGTGTGTGTAGGACGTTGAATGGTTTGGGTTGTGTGTGTGTTTGTGTGTATAGTGTGTGTGTGTGTGTGTGTGTGTGTGTGTGTGTGTGTGTGTGTGTAGGACGCTGAATGGTTTGGGTTGTTTGTGTGTGTATAATGTGTTTTGTGTGTAGGATGTTGAATGGTCTGGGTTGTTTGTGTGTGTAGGACATTGAATGGTTTGGGTTGTTTGTGTGTGTGTGTAGGACGCTGAATGGTTTGGGTTGTTTGTGTGTATAATGTGTGTGTGTGTGGTGTGTGTGTGTGTAGGACATTGAATGGTTTGGGTTGTTTGTGTGTGTGTGTGTGTGTAGGACGCTGAATGGTTTGGGTTGTTGTGTGTATAATGTGTGTGTGTGTGTGTGTGTGTAGGACGCTGAATGGTTTGGGTTGTTGGTGTGTGTTTAATGTGTGTTTGTGTGTGTAGGATGTTGAATGGTTTGGGTTGTTGGTGTGTGTTTAATGTGTGTGTGTTTGTAGGACGTTGAATGGTTTGGGTTGTTGGTGTGTGTTTAATGTGTGTGTGTGTGTGTAGGACGCTGAATGGTTTGGGTTGTTGGTGTGTTTAATGTGTGTGTGTGTAGGATGTTGAATGGTTTGGGTTGTTGGTGTGTGTTTGTGTGTGTAGGACGCTGAATGGTTTGGGTTGTTGTGTGTGTTTAATGTGTGTTGTGTGTAGGACGTTAAATGGTTTGGGGTTGTTGGTGTGTGGTTGGTGTGTGTTTAATGTGTGTTTGTGTGTAGGACGTTAAATGGTTTGGGTTGTTGGTGTGTGTTTAATGTGTGTTTGTGTGTAGGACGTTGAATGGTTTGGGGTTGTTGGTGTGTTCGATGGATGGCACAGTGGCCTTTCTGGATTTCTCTCAGGATGAGCTCGGAGATCCTCTTAATGAAGAGGAGAAGGTATTAATTCCTCAATCAGTCTAACACACACTTACACGCGCACACACACACACACGCACAAGCACGCACACACACATATACATGAGTCATTTAAATTCTTCTGAACACTTGTTCTCTAGAATACTATCCACCAGAAGATGTACGGTAAGAGTTTGGCCATCACCATGGAAACGCAGCTCTGCTCGACTATTATTGAAAATCCAGAGATGCTAAAGTACCAGCAGGAGACCAGAATCTCCAGCGGGACCCTGGGGTCCAGCACAGAAACCCCGCTCCCTAAACTCAGCAGCGTGGTGAACGGCCAATCACTCGAGGACATCAGGAAGGTATAAACACACACCCCATACATAGACAATACAGACACTACACTATACACCATATACACACTCACACACACATGCTCTATATATATATATACACTATAGACACCATATATACACACACTACATATATTATATACACCATATATACAAACGCTCACACACATAATACAGGGAGTGCAGAATTATTAGGCAAGTTGTATTTTTGAGGATTAATTTTATTTGAGGATTAATTTGAACAACAACCATGTTCTCAATGAACACAAAAACTCATTAATATCAAAGCTGAATATTTTTGGAAGTAGTTTTAGTTTTAGCTATTTTAGGGGGATATCTGTGTGTGCAGGTGACTATTACTGTGCATAATTATTAGGCAACTTAACAAAAAACAAATTCATACCCATTTCAATTATTTATTTTTACCAGTGAAACCAATATAACATCTCAACATTCACAAATATACATGTCTGACATTCAAAACCAAACAAAACAAATCAGTGACCAATATAGCCACCTTTCTTTGCAAGGACACTCAAAAGCCTGCCATCCATGGATTCTGTCAGTGTTTTGATCTGTTCACCATCAACATTGCAGCAGCAACCACAGCCTCCCAGACACTGTTCAGAGAGGTGTACTGTTTTCCTCCTTGTAAATCGCACATTTGATGATGGACCACAGGTTCTCAATGGGGTTCAGATCAGGTGAACAAGGAGGCCATATCATTAGATTTTCTTCTTTATACCCTTTCTTGCCAGCCACGCTGTGGAGTACTTGGACGTGTGTGATGGAGCATTGTCCTGCATGAAAATCATGTTTTTCTTGAAGGATGCAGACTTCTTCCTGTACCACTGCTTGAAGAAGGTGTCTTCCAGAAACTGGCAGTAGGACTGGGAGTTCAGCTTGACTCCATCCTCAACCCGAAAAGGCCCCACAAGCTCATCTTTGATGATACCAGCCCAAACCAGTACTCCACCTCCACCTTGCTGGCGCCTGAGTCGGACTGGAGCTCTCTGCCCTTACCAATCCAGCCACGGGCCCATCCATCTGGCCCATCAAGACTCACTCTCATTTCATCAGTCCATAAAACCTTAGAAAATCAGTCTTGAGATATTTCTTGGCCCAGTCTTGACGCTTCAGCTTGTGTGTCTTGTTCAGTGGTGGTCGACTTTCTGCCTTTCTTACCTTGGCCATGTCTCTGAGTATTGCACACCTTGTGCTTTTGGGCACCCAGTGATGTTGCAGCTCTGAAATATGGCCAAACTGGTGGCAAGTGGCATCTTGGCAGCTGCACGCTTGACTTTTCTCAGTTCACGGGCAGTTATTTTGCGCCTTGGTTTTTCCACACGCTTCTTGCGACCCTGTCGACTATTTTGAATGAAACGCTTGATTGTTCGATGATCACGCTCAGAAGCTTGGCTATTTTAAGACTGCTGCATCCTCTGCAATATATCTCACTATTTTTGACTTTTCTGAGCCTGTCAAGTCCTTATTTTGACCCATTTTGCCAAAGGAAAGGAAGTTGCCTAATAATTATGCACACCTGATATAGGGTGTTGATGTCATTAGACCACACCCCTTCTCATTACAGAGATGCACATCACCTAATATGCTTAATTGGTAGTAGGCTTTCCAGCCTATACAGCTTGGAGTAAGACAGCATGCATAACGAGGATGATGTGGTCAAAATACTCATTTGCCTAATAATTCTGCACTCCCTGTATATACACTATATGCACACACACACACACACACTACATACACCAAATACATACATACACACACACACACACACACACACACACACACACACTATATACGCCATATATACACACACTACATAAACCATACACACACACACACACACACACACACACACACACACACACACACACACACACACACTATATACACCATACAATGTAAGTATAGTGTAGAATGAAAACAGTATAGTATTAGGAGTACTGTGTAAAGGTGAGCACAGAGTGGAGAATGTGTGTATGTGTGTGTTACTGCAAAGTTCCTGCAAAAATACTTCACACTTAACTTATTGCATTACGACAAAATTATCCCAGAATCTGCTGAAGAAACAGGTGGAGACCAGAACTGCTGATGGGCGGAGAAGAATCACACCACTGTGTATCGCACAACTGGACACAGGGTAACACACCCATGCACACACACACATGCACGCACGCACACACACACGCGCACACACACATGCAGCACCATGCACACTCAGGCATCCAACAGGGACAGTGGTAGTTCAGTGGCTCAGACCCTGGACTTCAGTTAGGAGAGTAACGCTGTGAGTGTAAACAATGAGCTTCACTCTGGACATGAAGCGTGGCTTCTTCTACACCGGGAATTAGCCACATTCTTTTGCCCACAAAGAGTGCGTTTTAATATGTATTTTTGCTCATGCACGCACGCACACACACACACACACACACACACACACACACACACACGTTGAGGTTGTGCGTGTGTGTGTGTGCGTGTGCGTGCGTGCGTGCGTGCGTGTGTGTGCGCACGTGTGTGCGTGTGTGTGCGTGCAGGGACTTCTCCCCCGCTCTGTTTAACAGTGTACCCATCATGCCCGGCTCGTCAGTCACCCAGCTGTCGTCCGACTCGAATACGTCACTCAGCCTCAGGGTCACACACGACCCACCGGCTCCGTCCCAAACCAAACCTGCTCAGGATGCAGCGGTTTTGTCCCAATCCAAGAGCACCACTGACAACAAGGACGGGTTTGTGTTCCTGACCTGCTGCATTAAAGACCTTTTCAAATCTCCCATGTTCCTGAGATGATGTCCTGGGTTCCTGCTGAGTGTAATCTGTCTCACTTCCTGTCTCGCTTCCTGTCTCTATCCCTCTTTCTCTCTTTCTCTTGTCGTCCTTCATCTCCAGCACACTGAAGTCTCCTCTGCTGCTCACTGCAGCTTCCAGGATTGAGCCGATGAAGGCCTTGGATTCACGCTTCACTGAGAGATCAAAGGTCACACCGGGGGTCAGCAGTTTAAATGCTGCTGTAAACACTTCACCTGTGGACAGGTAATTTTACTGCTCTTTATCTCGGTAAGGGATGACGTGTGAATGACGTGTAAATGACATCCTCTTCAGACTAAAGGATGGTGGTGGAGGAAAGACTGATGGACTGAAGGACTGGAAGGGACGAGATGACTCGAGCAGTGACAGTGAGGATAAGGTGGTACAGAAGGTAGTGCCCCCTTCGGCCAAGCGCAGGAATGACATGGACGGCGGAGAAGTGGTGGAGAAACGGAAGAAGGGACGACCCAGGAAAGACTCCAAGCTGATGATGGGTGTTCCTCAGTGTACACACAGGTACTACACACTTCATCCCACAGGTGTACAGTGAGGTTGAGGAGGTCAGGGCTCTGTGCAGGACACTCCACTCTTTACTCCATCAACCAAGTGTTCATAAAGCTGGTGGAGTTGGTGTACAAAAGCATGGTCATGCTGGAACAGTGAAGGGAGACTTGAGTTCCAGTAAAGTGAGACTGTAAAGTCAGATGTTTCTCTACACCATGTGAATTTTCTCTGGAATCAGGAAGCATGTAGAACACACACACACACACACACACACACACACACACACGCTCATGAGAAGTTCTATAGATAGTAATGAGGAGCAGTTGGGGGTTCAGGTACTGGAGAAAGTGCAGGATGTCCTGATCAGAGTTGGACTCGATCGAGGGTGGACCAGTTAGATCAGATGGGCGTTCACAGGACTTAAACATTGTCAGAGAGTGGAGGTGGGTACAGGGATGTTGGTGTGTGAAGCAGTGTAACATGATGTAAGTGTACGTGGGAGTTTGCACAGGTGTGTGTTGTGGTGTAAACAGCTTAATTGTGTGTGTGTGTGTGTGTGTGTGTGTGTGTGTGTGTGTGTGTGTTTTAGACTCCGGTTCCAGTGGAGAAAGAGACATCACGAGTATCAGCTCCTGTCACAGTGATAAAACTCCACACACCTGCAGTACAGAAATCATTCAGCACACAGGTAACACACACACACACACACACACACACGCCACTGAACAATAACACTGTGTGTATGTGTGTGTTTTTACGTGTACGTATGTCTGCGTGCGTACGTTTGTGTACGTATTTGTTTCTGTGTGTGCGTTTGTACGTGTTTGTGCGTGCGTACGTGCATGTGCATTTGAACATATTTGTATGCGTGTGTACTTGTGTGTACATATTTGTACGTGTGTTTGTGTGAATGTTTGTGTATATGTGCGTGCGTGTTCGTACGTGCTTTTGTATGTGTGTGTACGTGCATTCGTGTGTACGTTCCTGTATATGCATGTGTTTGTGCGTGTGTGCGTGTGTGTGTGTGTGTGTGTGTGTAGGTGGGCTCGGACCCTGTTGTGTATTTGGAGGTGGATAATGAGTTGTGTTTGGTCGCTGGTTCTCGTATCAGTCAACTCCGCTTCAGCGCTAATGGCCGTGAGTGGAACATGGTTCTGACTAGCCGCATTGTCATGGCAACGGCCAGCAGGTAGGTACACACACACACACACACACACTTGTGCTCATTTTTATGACCCTGTAAACTCACGTTGTGGTCCTCGGTGTCCGTAGCGACGTGGTTGCCGTGGTGTGTGAGGATCGAACACTCTCGGTTTTCTCTGCGTGTGGGCGGAGAGTCGTCCCTCCCATTGTTCTGTCTGCACCAATTACAGCTCTGCATTGCTCCGCCCACTTTGTGATGGCACTGACTGTATCAGCCACACTATCTGTCTGGTACTGGCCCCGCCCACTTTAATGTGACATCACAGCACTTACATTAATATTATTGTGTGTAGTTTAGACTGTGTTGGTGTTCTAATAAACAAATGTGTTTTTATACTTAAAATAAAGTGTGTGTGTTTTCCAGGGATGTGCAGAAGCAAGTAGCTCTGGTCAAAAATCAGTCTCTGAACTCTCTTTTATCAGGTAACATCCTTCACATCTGTACGTGTGTCCTGTCTGTCTTTATGAGTCTCTCTCTCTCTCTCTCTCTCTCTCTCTCTCTCTCTCTCTCTCTCTCTCTTTCTCTCTTTGTGTCTCTCTTTCACTCTCTTTCTCTCTCTCTCTCTCTCTCTCTGTCTCTCTCACACTCTCTCACTGTCTCTTTGTCTCTCTCTCTCGCTATCTCTGTCTGTCTCTCTCTCACGCTTGCTCTCTCTGTGTGGCTCAGGTTCTGATACAGTAGTGTTCTCCATGTTGACGGAACACGGTGTTCCTGTAGTTGCTCTGTCAAACGGCCGCTCGTATTGCTTCAACTCTGCTATGGAGACATGGTGAGACACACACACACACACACACACACACACACACACACACACACGCGCGCTTACCTGGAGCTCTGGCGCTGTAATGTTGTTCCCAATAAAGTGGACACTGTGTCTCATTAATGCTGTGTGTGTGTCAGGAATCTGATTGTGGATAAACAGGACTCTCTGGTTCAGTGTGCAGATTTCAGTAGCTGTGTTACTTCCCATGATGCACTGGGCTGCACTGGGCCCCTCGCCACCACTCAGGGTCGGAACCTGAGGTATGAGCGCTCTGATTGGCCGGCAACCTGTCAAAGCCTCGTGATTGGACAGTTGTAATAACGATCATGTTCTAATCTGTCTGTATGTCTGTATCTGTCTGTCAGTGCTGGACGGTTAGCGTCTCGTCTTTCGTCCACTCCTCATCACGTTCAGCAGGTGATGACTCTGTCGTTCCTGGAGAATCAGCTTTCCTCCGCTTTAATCCTTCACTCCACTAACGAGTACAGACACTGGCTGCTCATCTACACCCGATTCCTGGTCAACGAGGGTGAGGAACAAGGGATGAGGGGAAGTTCTGAGAGAATGATGGAGGGATGAGGGATGTGTGTGTTTACTGTGTGTGTGTGTGTGTGTGTGTGTGTGTGTGTGTGTGTGTGTGTGTGTGTGTGTGTGTGTGTGTGCAGGTTATGAGCAACGGTTGAGGGAGCTTTGTAAGGATTTATTGGGGCCAGTGCATAAATCCAGCAGCAGTGCGTGGGAGTCGAAGGTGCTGGTAAGTGTTACACCAGTGATCTCCAACCTTTTCTGTGCCACGGACCGGCCTTTAATGTGTGTCGGATAAATACAACAAAATAAAATGATACGACCATAAAAACTGGTATTTTCTAAATATAATAATAAACGTGAATCCACTGTGGTGGTGTTTTTTTTCTTTCATTTTGCTCTCTTGGGGGTTTAAATTTAGTGGTAATGTATTATGTGTTAGCGGCCGGAGTCCCTTTAAGAAGGTAGTGGATGAAGGTAAGACATGTGACTGAGGCCCGGTACCAATTGACCCGGGGGTTAGGGACCACTGTATTAGAGGAAGAGAAACAGCACCACCGTGTGGATAACCTCTGATCAGCAGAGATGCTTTATTCCAGTTTTCTTTTACACCTAGTGCAAGATTTATAACACACTGTTCACTTCCCCACAATCAATAGTTCTTTTAGTGGTTTTCCATATAATATTGTAGTTAACGTTCAATAAATTAATAATTTGTGGTTGAATTTGCGAATCTTTACATCTGAATTGTAGGTATTTTGGAATTCTAGCACTTTTATATGGAACTCATTCTAAAGGACCAAATCTAATCAATCAGCAAAAATGTAATTGTAATTTTTTGGTAAAATATTCTAAACAGTCTGGAACACATGCTGGGTTTCTTCTCTCCTGAAGCTTTTCAGGATTTACTGCAGCTGTGTCACTTCCTGTTTGGCCTCAGGACGTTTAGTCTTCAGTTTTTGACTTGTGTAACTATAATGACTGGTTTAACTTTATCTCCTCACTAAGAAGATAAATAAAACACACACTTGGCCATAGAACTGCTGAGAAGCAAATTATCCAGTTACTCCGAGTCCCTTAAGAAGACACAGGTCTCTGTACACAACACTCTGCAGTCACTCAGTGTTCTGTGGACAAAATATAAAAACTTTGTTAATATTTGCCTGTAATTAGATTTTTTTCCTCACAGAAGAACCCTGAATGTCAGTAATGTTCCTACACAGCACTCATGGTGTTTGGTCCTGAAACAGGAGGATGTGAAGATGGTCATCTTTCTCTCACTCTTTTGCAATACATTTATAGACAAAACTTTATAAAGAAATCATTTAAACTCTTCATCTCTTTTTTTACAGCGACATGACAATTACACTAAAAAGGATAATAACCCTGTGTGTGTGTGTGTGTGTGTGTGTGTGTGTGTGTGTGTGTGTGTGTGTGCACATACAGGGTGTGAGTAAGAGAGACCTACTGATGGACGTCCTGCCTGTGGTGGGACAGAACCTGCGATTTCAGCGTCTCTTCACTGAGTATCAGGACCAACTGGAGCTGCTCCGACCCAAATCACACCTGTAGCTCCGCCCAAAATGCACACATAGCCATGCCTATTCCAGCAAAACCACACCCACTTTATATGATCATACCTCCATAAGTGGTACAGAGTGTGAATCTTCTCTCTCTCTCTCTTTCATTCTCTCTTTCATTCTCTCTTTCCTCTCTCTCTCTCTCTCTCTCTCTCTCTCTGGATTTGTGTACATGGCTATGATTGACATGGCTATGATTAAAACTCCACCCCTGGTCAGTTTTTGTATTGTACGTTTGTAAACATTTTTTTTTCCCTTTTTGTATGAAATGAATCAACAAACAAAAATTTAGAAATAAACAGTTGATTAATTCCATAGTGTGTTTGTGTCTGTGTGAGTGTGTACATGAGAAGGTGTGATAGTGTTTGTGTGTGTGTGTGTGTGTTCTGTGTTGTGCGTGTTTGTAAGGGGAAAGAGTAAGTCTGTATGTTTGTGTGTGTTTGTGAGGGTGCGTGAGTGTGAGTCTGTGTGTGAGAGTGAGGATTTACGTCTGAATTCAAGTACTGATGCAGCGCTGGTTAAAGTGGTAAATGCTGCTGCAACTTGTGATCAGGAGGTTGTTTATCATTGTGTTGCTGGATCTCATGCAGCTTTGATGTTATGGAACATAATACTGTGGACTGAACCATACTGGAGCTGAGAAGCTGCTCTTTACTGGTTTAGGTCAGGTATCTAATCAGAACAGAATTATTAATATTATATTAATGTGACTTGTTTTGAGATCTGACCTTGGTATCATAATTCTCATGTTCAGCAGTGATCTGCTCCACTCTCCAAAAACTCGCTGTTTGAGTGCATATTGCAAAAGTGAGGGTTCAGTGTTGGTTTGAAGCCAGCCTGGATCCACAGCCTGTTTCTTAGTGTAAAGTCTGGTCTCTTTACTTCTGCTACAGACTGGCAATTGCAGGTGGATCTAGATAAACGGCTGAAGATCCCTACCAGAATAACATCTACACAACTTCATTCAGACGTGATGATTATCTCAGATTCCACCAAGCAATTGAGTTTATTGGAGCTCACTGTGCCCTGGGAAGAGCGCATGGAAGAGGCCAACGAGAGGAAGCGGGCTAAGTACCAAGAGTTAGTTGAAGAGTGTAGAAGGCAGGGCTGGAAAACTCATTGTGAGCCATTGGCGGTGGGCTGTAGAGTTTTTGCAGGGCGTTCACTCTGCAAAGTGTTCACTCTACCAGGAATTACTGGGGAGGCAAAGAGGAAGGCAATTAGAACTGCAACTGAAGCCACAGAGAAAGCCACTAGATGGCTTTGGATTAAGAGGGCAGAACCGTGGGCAATTGCTACTGGGACACAGGCCGGAGTCTGATCAACCTCGGCTGGGTCGCCTGGACGAGGGGGTCTGATGTTGAAAGACCCGAAACACCCAATGACCCCAGGATGCATCACTGATGATGTCCCAGTGCATCTGCATGATGTATTTTGTATTAATATTAGCCATTTCCTAAGCCAGTTCCTCAGCCTGTTCCAGCCAGGGTGCAACTAAACTGTGTGAGATGTTCTGAGGGTTCCTCTGTTAAAAGAACAGAGTGTGATTTGTGCCCTAAAGCAAGTGAATGTTGGTTAATTTTGGAATAAAGGGAACAGCTCTCTCTTGGCTCAGGTCTTATTTGACTGATCACTATCAGTTTGTTGATGTAAATGGTGAGTAGCATCTCTGGATGGTGTTACGTGTACGGCTGTCAAAGACCTCGGTGTGATTACTGACTCGAGTCTTTCCTTTGAGTCTCACATGAATAATATCACCAGGATCGCCTTCTTTTACCTTAGAAATATTGCTAAAATTAGAAATATGATGTCGTTACAGGATGCAGAAAAATTAGTTCATGCTTTTGTTACTTCTAGATGAGACTACTGTAACGCTTTACTGTCTGGGTGTTGGAGTAAGTGCAGAAATAAGCTTTAGTTAGTTCCGAATGCAGCAGCAAGAGTCCTCACTAGATCTAGAAAATATGAGCACATCACCCCTGTTTTAATCATCTACACTGCTCCCAATTCCATCTCACACTGATTATAAAATACTGCTACTGACGTATAAAGCACTTAACGATCTCGCACCGCAGTATCTGAGTGAACTTCTGTATCAGGATGATCCTCCACGCCTACTTAGATCAAAAAGTGCAGGCTATTTGTTGGTTCCTCAAATAATGAAGACTACAGCAGGGGGCAGAGCTTAACTGGGATATTTGGATGCTGTCGTCTCTTCACTCTCACACGTTCACTCAGGTTTGTTGACGGTGGTGTGGTGGGTCGTCTCTTGTCCCAGAGATCCATCATGTCTGTATTACCTTCTGGTTCTCCTAATGGTAGACAAGAAAGTGTTGTGGTTGACCTTGTCGAATGCTGCTGAAAGGTCAAGCGTGACAGTGGCCGTCTCTGCCAAATGTGAAGCCAGATTGGTTTGGTCATGAATGTTGTTCTGTGAGAGATAAACAAACAGTTGGTTTACAGAGTTTTACAGAGAAAGGAGAGAAGTGATACTGGTCTGTAGTTGTTGATGTCTGATGCCTAACCCTAAACCTGTCATCCATGCCTACTTAGGTCAAAAGGTGCAGGCTATTTGTTGGTACCTCAAATAATGAAGACTCCAGCAAGGGGCAGATGTTTCTCTTATAAACCCCACAGTTATGGAACAACCTTCCAATCAGTGTTCGGGACTCAGACACAGTCTCAGTGTTCAAGTCGAGGCTGAACACATATTTATTTAGTGGTAAAATTTGGTCAGGTGTGCACGGTAAGATGCAAGGTCTGCGTCAAAGTTGTGATTTTTTGCCACTTCCTCTCTGCTGATCTGAGTTCTTGCCGATTGCGGCACAAAACCTCTGACAGCCAGGGTGTGGGACAAAAAGTCTTCTTGGGTTTTGCAGAGAGGAAAAGGAATCAGGGTCAGGAAGAGATGAAAGAGTACAGGAAGCTACAGAGGAGAATGAGATGGAGTGAAGGTTAGGACAGATAAGAGAGATGTGTTTGTAACACATTTAAACAAGTAGTGGTACAGTGTGGTTTGAGTAGTGATGGGGCAGTAAAATTCAAATCTCAAATTTAGTATAGGTGCAGAAGGGGTGTGGTGGGTGTGTGTTGTTGGTGTGTAGTAGTGGTGTTGATTGCAGTAGAACATGGATTGGATGCATATTTCTATATGGAGCCTTTGAGTGACTCGAGAATAATCTCAATGTAACTCTGTATCTGTATCTCACTGTATCCCTGTATCTCACTGTAACTCTGTATCTCACTGTAACTCTGTATCTCTCTGTATCTCACTGTATCTGTGTATCTCACTGTTACAATGCATCATGATGACATCTGAGCTCATTTAACTTCCTGTATATTACCTATAAAATGTATAAAATATAATGTGTGTGTGATTGTCATATAGTATGAACTCTTCATATGTTGGCTGTTTGTGAGTAATGTGTTATTTATTAAATATACAGTTTTTCTCTGTTTCAGCAAAATTTCAGTTTGGTGACTGTAAAGAAGTAAGTCAAGTCAAGAGGCTTTTAATGTCATTTCTACTATATATTAAATAATAAATAAATGAATGGTTGTGGAATGGATTGAGATGAGTGTGTGTTGAGTGTTTAGTCCACGTTGTACAGTTCGGTACACACATTGAGTGAGTGTGTGTGTTCGTTTCATTTCTGTGTATTCAGAAGCCTGATGGCTTGGGGAAAGAAACTGTTGCACAGTCTTGTTGTGACGGCCCGAATGCTTCGGATCCGTTTTCCTGATGGTAGGAGTGTAAAAAGTGTGTGTGACGGGTGTGTGTGGTCGTCCACAATGCTGTGTACTTTGCGGATGCAGTGTGTAGTGTAAATGTCCATGATAGAGGGGAGAGAGACTCCGATGATCTTCTCAGCTGTCCTCACTATCCTCTGTAGGGTCTTGCGATCTGAGACGGTGCAATTCCCAAACCAGGCAGTGATGCAGCTGCTCAGGATGCTCTCAATGGTCCCTCTGTAGAACATGGTCAGGATGGGGGGAGGGAGATGAGCTTTCCTCAGCCTTTTCAGAAAGTAGAGACGCTGCTGGGCTTTCTTCGTGATGGAGCTGGTGTTAAGTGACCAGGTGAGGTTGTCTGCCAGATGAACACCAAGGAATTTGGTGCTCTTGACGATCTCCACTGAGGATCCATTAATAATCAGTGGAGATTGGTCGCTCTGTACTCTCCTGAAGTCAACAACCATCTCTTTCGTTTTGTCCACGTTCAGAGACAGGTTGTTAGCTCCACACCAGGCAGTTAACCATTGCATCTCCTCTCTATATGCTGACTTGTCGTCCTTGCTGATTAGACCCACAACGGTCGTGTCATCGGCAAACTTGACGATGTGGTTCGAGCTGTGCATTGCTACACAGTCGTGAGTCAGCAGAGTGAACAGCAGTGGGCTGAGCACACAGCCCTGAGGGGCCCCAGTGCTCAGTGTGGTGGTGCTGGAGATGCTGTTCCCAATCCGGACTGACTGGGGTCTTCCAGTCAGGAAGTCCAGGATCCATTTGCAGAGGGAGGTGTTCAGGCCCAGTAGGCTCAGCTTCTCGATCAGGTGCTGAGGAATGATTGTGTTGAATGCTGAGCTGAAGTCAATAAACAGCATTCGAACATATGAGTCCTTGTTATCCAGGTGGGTGAGGGCCAGATGGAGGGTTGTGGAGATGGCATCATCCGTGGAATGGTTTGGACGATACGCAAACTGCATGGGGTCAAGTGCGGGTGGAAGCTGTGTCTTAATGTGCCTCATGACGAACCTCTCGAAGCAGTTCATCACGATGGGTGTGAGCGCGACGAGGCGATAGTCATTGAGGCAGGAGACAGTCGATTTCTTTGGCACAGGAACGATGGTCGTTGTCTTGAGGCACGTGGGAACAACGTTACTGCTCAGGGAGATGTCGAAGATGTCAGTGAAGACATCTGCTAGTTGTTCTGCACATTCCCTGAGCACTCTGCCAGGAATGTTGTCAGGTCCAGCAGACTTCCGTGGGTTAACTCTGCATAGAGTTTTCCTCACTTCAGCTGTGGTTAGACAGAGCACCTGGTCAGTGGGAGAAGGGATGGTCTTCCTCGCCTTCACGTTGTTCTGTACCTCAAACCGGGCATAGAAGTCGTTCAGCGCATCTGGGAGGGAGGCGTCATGGTCACAAGCAGGTGGTGATGTCTTGTAATTCGTGATCGCCTGGATGCCCTGCCACATGCGCCGGGTGTCTCCGATGTCCTGGAAGTGGTCGTGGATTTTCTTCACGTGTGCGCGCTTCGCCTCTCTGATGGCACGAGACAGTTTGGCCCTTGTTGTTTTCAAGGGCGCCTTGTCCCCTGATCTGAAGGCAGAGTCTCTTTGTTTTAACAGCACATGCACATTTGCAGTTATCCACGGCTTCTGGTTGGAACGTGTAGTGATGGTCTTGGAGATGGTCACATCATCAACGCACTTGCTGATGTAGCTGGTCACTGTTGATGTGTACTCCTCCAAGTTGATAGAATCGCCGTTGGTTGCAGCCTCTCTAAACATGTCCCAGTCAGTGCACTCAAAACAGTCCTGAAGAGCAGAAGTAGCTTCTGTCCACCAGAGGGCAGCAAAGACCCATCTCTCTCTCTCTCTCTCTCTCTCTTTCTGTGTGTGACGTGACGTGACCCAGGTGGTGAGAAGGTCAGTGCTCAGCTCTGCAGGTGTAAAGTAGGTCAGACACAGTGATGAGATCTGATCTGTGAGCTTCAAACAGCTACACTCATGTATGTGTGGCATGAGTGTGTCTCTCAGCTGACTATGTTCATCACTGCCCTCACTGGAGAATCGTATCAATCACCTGAAAGAGAGAGGGCTGTCTGTAGGCTAACACAGGCGGACAGCGTTACATCAAAAACGAAAACTGAAAGAAAAAAAAATCTGTTTCTCACGTGTGTCCTCGTCACCTCAATTAGTTTTAATAGCAGGTGCAGGTGTGGGAGACTGGATCTGTGTTTCTGCCTGAAGGTAAATGGAGGAGATCATGTGGTTAAAACCGCTGAAACATCCGGAAATTGAGCTCCTGAGGCTTTTCTGCTCAGAGTGAGAAAAATGATTCCGCATTGACACCAGTCACAATGCAGATGTTGCATAAACTGGCAAAGTCCTGTCACCTGGCCATGCCCTCATCACCTGGCCACATCCCATCACCCCGACCACGGCCCATCATCCGACCATGCCCTCCCACCTGGCCACACCCCATCACCCGACTACACCCCATCACCCGACAATGCACTCCCACCTGGCTACATCCCATCACCCCGACCACGCCCCATCACCCGACCATGCCCCATCACCCGACCATACCCTCCCACCTGGCCACACCCAATCACCCCGACCAAACCCCATCCCCCAACTATGCCTCCCACCTGGCAACACCCCATCACCCGACCACACTCCATCACCCGACCATGCCCTGCCACCTGACCACACCCAAGCATGCTGTCACATGGCCACATCCAAGTAGCTGACCATGCCCCGTCACCCGACTATGCCCAGTCACCTGTCCACACCCAATCACCTGACCACACCCCTCATCAGACCGTGCCCTGTCACCTGGCCACACTCCATCAGCTGACCACGCCCTATCACCCAACCATTCCCTGTCACCCGGCCACGCCCCATCACCCGGCCACGCCCCATCACCTGACCACACCCCATCACCCAATCATGCCCTATCACCCAACCATTCCCTGTCACCAAGCCACGTCCATCACCTGGTCATGCCCCTTTCCTGAAAACAGCACAGAAAGTCATTATCACTTAAAACTAAAACAAAACTGTTAAAATAGATGAATTATTAAACATAAAAACAGCATTATATAAAATGTTTGCTTCCTGAAAGGATTGAAATTGGCTGGTGTTTCTGCAGTTAGCCACGCCCCCTTGCAGGTTTGATCTGAATTAATAATAAATTGTTTTCTAATAGATGCTTCTAACTGTTTGATCTTCCCATTTTAAACACACACACACACACACACACACACACACACACACACACACACACACACACACACACACACACACACCACCTCTGCAGCCCATCTGGAGAAATCCTCAGGCTGATGTGTTCATGATTTTACATGTTAGTTTTGCTGAGTGCAATCATAAAGCCATTTCCTCCATTAGTGTCCCGCTGTTCAGCCCCAGCAGCCGAGTGTGTGTTCAAACACTCACATTACACCATCACTGTGATTTCAACCCAATGAGTGTGTGAGGGCTGATTTACTTAGACCCACTTCAATGTGTGTGTGTGTGTGTGTGTGTGTGTGTGTGTGTGTGTGTGTGTGTGTGTGTGTTTAAATCCAAATAAATACCAGTTGTTGCAATTTGTGATGTATTTTCTTTCTCATGAGTGATTGAACGGCACTCCAGCCTAACTGAAGTGTGTGTACAGTGGGAGTGTGTTCTGTAGGAGTGTGTACAGAGGGATAGTGTACAGAGGGAGAGTATACAGTGGGAGTGTGTGCTGTGGGAGTGTGCACAGAGGGAGTGTGAGCAGTGTAAGAGTGGTCTGTGGGAGTGTGAACAGTGGGAGTGTGAACAGTGGGAGTGCGGTATGTGAAGTGTGTTCTGTGGGATTGTATTTTCTGGGAGCATGTACGGTGAGAGTGTATACAATGGGATTGTGTTCTGTGGGAGTGTGTACAGTGTAAGTGTGATCTGTGGGAGTGTGGATAGTGGGAGTGTGTACAGTGTAAATGTGTACAGTGTGAGTGTGTTCTGTAGGTGTGTGTACAGTGGGGCTGTGTTCTGAGGGAGTGTATAGAGAGGAGTGTACAGTGGGAGTGTGTTCTGTGGGAGTGTGTACAGTGGAGTGTGTTCTGTGGGAGCATGTACAGTGTGAGTGTGTTCTGTGTGATTGTGTTCAGATGGAATGTGTTCTGTGGGATTGTGTTCTGTGGAAGTGTGTACAGTGGAGTGTACAGTGGAAATGTGTTCTTTGGGAGTGTGTACAGTGGGAGTGTGTACAGTGGAGTGTACAGTGTGTTTGAGTGGGATTGTGAACAGTGTGTGTACAGTGGAGTGTACAGTGTGTTTGAGTGGGATTGTGAACTGTGTGTGTGTTCTGTGGGAGTGTGTTCTGTGGGAGTGCGTTCTGTGTAAGTTTGTTTTGTGGAATTGTCTTCTGTAGGAGTGTGTACATTGGGACTGTGTCCTGAGGGAGTGTGTACAGTGTAAATGTGTACAGTGTAAGTGTGTTCTGTGAAGTGTGTTCTGTGAGATTGTGTACAGTGGAGTGTACAGTGTGTGTTCTGTGGGAGCGTGAACAGTGGGACTGTGTTCTCAGAGTATGTTTACTGGGGAGTGTGTACAGTGTAAGTGTTTTCTGTGGGAGTGTGTTCTTTGGGATTTTGTTCAGTAGGAATGTGTTCTGTGGGAGTGTACAGTGAAAGTGTGTTCTGTGGGATTGTGTTCAGGTGGAGTGTTTTCTGTGGGAGTGTGTACAGTGGGAGTGGGTACAGAGGAGTGGGTACAGAGGGAGCATGTTTTGTGAGTGTGTACAGTGTTTGTGTTCTGTGAGATTGTGTACAGTGGAAGTGTGTTCTGTGGGATTTTGTTCAGGTGGAGTGTGTTCTATGGGAGTGTGTACAGTGGAATTGTTTACAGTGGAGTGTACAGTGGGAGTATTTTCTGTGGGAGTGTGTACAGTGGGAGTGTGTTATCTGGGATTATTTACAGTGTGAGCGTGTTTTGTGAATGTGTACAGTGTGTATGTTCTGTGAGATTGTGTACAGTGGAAGTGTGTTCTGTGGGAGTGTACAGTGGGAGTGTGTTCTGTGGGAATGTGTACAGTGTGAGTGTGTTCTGTGAAGTGTGTTCTATAGGATTATGTTCAGTGTGAGTGTGTTTTGTGTGAGTGTATGTGTTCTATGGGATTGTCTACAGTTGGAGTGTGTTCTGTGGGAGTGTGTTCTGTGGGAGTGTGTACAGTGGGAGTGTTTTGTGGGAGTGTGTACAGTGGGAGTATGTTCTGTGAATTGTGTTCTGTGGGATTGTGTTCTGTGGGATTATGTACAGTGTAAGTGTGTTTTGTGGGAGTGTTTACAGTGTAAGTGTGTACAGTGTGTGTTCTGTGAGATTGTGTTTTGTGGGATTGTGTACAATGTGAGTGTGTTCTGTGGGATTATGTACAGTGTAAGTGTGTTTTGTGGAAGTGTTTACAGTGTAAGTGTGAACAGCGTAAGTGTGAACAGCGTAAGTGTGAACAGCCTGTGTGTGTGTTCTGTGGGATTGTTTTCTGTGTGATTGTGTTCTGTAGGAGTGTGTACAGAGGGATAGTGTACAGAGGGAGAGTATACAGTGGGAGTGTGTGCTGTGGGAGTGTGCACAGAGGGAGTGTGAGCAGTGTAGGAGTGGTCTGTGGGAGTGTGAACAGTGGGAGTGTGAACAGTGGGAGTGCGGTATGTGAAGTGTGTTCTGTGGGATTGTATTTTCTGGGAGCATGTACGGTGAGAGTGTATACAATGGGATTGTGTTCTGTGGGAGTGTGTACAGTGTGTGTGTGTGTTCTGTGGAGTGTGTACAGTGGAAATGTATACAGTGGGAGTGTGTTCTGTAGGTGTGTGTACAGTGGGGCTGTGTTCTGAGGAGTGTATAGAGAGGAGTGTGTACAGAGGAGTATGTTCTGTGGGAGTGTGGATAGTGGGAGTGTGTTCTGTGGGAGCATGTACAGTGTGAGTGTGTTCTGTGTGATTGTGTTCAGATGGAATGTGTTCTGTGGGAGTGTGTACAGTGGAAATGTGTTCTGTGGGAGTGTACAGTGGAAATGTGTTCTGTGGGAGTGTGTACAGTGGGAGTGTGTACAGTGGGAGTGTGTACAGTGTGTTTGAGTGGGATTGTGAACAGTGTGTGTACAGTGTGTTTGAGTGGGATTGTGAACTGTGTGTGTGTTCTGTGGGAGTGCGTTCTGTGTAAGTTTGTTTTGTGGAATTGTCTTCTGTAGGAGTGTGTACATTGGGACTGTGTCCTGAGGGAGTGTGTACAGTGTAAATGTGTACAGTGTAAATGTGGTCTGTTAAGTGTGTCCTGTAAGATTGTGTCCAGTGTAAGTGTGTTCTGTGGGAGCGTGAACAGTGGGACTGTGTTCTCAGAGTATGTTTACTGGGGGAGTGTGTACAGTGTGAGTGTTTTCTGTGGGAGTGTGTTCTTTGGGATTTTGTTCAGTAGGAATGTGTTCTGTGGGAGTGTGTACAGTGAAAGTGTGTTCTGTGGGATTGTGTTCAGGTGGAGTGTTTTCTGTGGGAGTGTGTACAGAGGAGTGGGTACAGAGGAGTGGGTACAGAGGGAGCATGTTTTGTGAGTGTGTACAGTGTTTGTGTTCTGTGAGATTGTGTACAGTGGAAGTGTGTTCTGTGGGATTTTGTTCAGGTGGAGTGTGTTCTATGGGAGTGTGTACAGTGGAATTGTTTACAGTGGGAGTGTACAGTGAGTATTTTCTGTGGGAGTGTGTACAGTGGGAGTGTGTTATCTGGGATTATTTACAGTGTGAGCGTGTTTTGTGAATGTGTACAGTGTGTATGTTCTGTGAGATTGTGTACAGTGGAAGTGTGTTCTGTGGGAGTGTGTACAGTGGGAGTGTGTTCTGTGGGAATGTGTACAGTGTGAGTGTGTTCTGTGAAGTGTGTTCTATAGGATTATGTTCAGTGTGAGTGTGTTTTGTGTGAGTGTATGTGTTCTATGGGATTGTCTACAGTTGGAGTGTGTTCTGTGGGAGTGTGTTCTGTGGGAGTGTGTACAGTGGGAGTGTTTTGTGGGAGTGTACAGTGGGAGTATGTTCTGTGAATTGTGTTCTGTGGGATTGTGTTCTGTGGGATTATGTACAGTGTAAGTGTGTTTTGTGGGAGTGTTTACAGTGTAAGTGTGTACAGTGTGTGTTCTGTGAGATTGTGTTTTGTGGGATTGTGTACAATGTGAGTGTGTTCTGTGGGATTATGTACAGTGTAAGTGTGTTTTGTGGAAGTGTTTACAGTGTAAGTGTGAACAGCGTAAGTGTGAACAGCGTAAGTGTGAACAGCCTGTGTGTGTGTTCTGTGGGATTGTTTTCTGTGTGATTGTGTTCTGTAGGAGCGTGTACAGTGGGAGTGTGTTCTAAGGAGTGTGTACAGTGTGACAATGTTGTGTACAGTGTGGGTGTTTTGTGGGAATGTATTCTGTGGGAGCATGTACAGTGGGAGTGTGTACAGTGGAAGTCTGTTCTGTGTGAGTGTGTACAGATTGAGTGTGTACACAGTGTGAGTATGTACAGTACAAGTGTGTACAGTGTTAGTGTGTTCTGTGGGAACATGTACAGTGTAAGTGTGTTCTGTCGGAGTGTGTACAGTGCGAGTATGTTTTGTGTGAGTGTGTAAAGTGTGAGTATGTTTTGTGTGAGTGTGTACAGTGCGGGTATGTTTTGTGTGAGTGTGTACAGTGTGAGCATGTTTTGTGTGAGTGTGTACAGTGTGAGTATATTTTGTGTGAGTGTGTACAGTGTTAGTGTGTTCTGTGGGAGCGTGTACAGTGTAGGTTTTACTGTGGGACTGTGAACAGTGATAGTGTGTTCTCTAGGATTGTGTCCAGTGGGACTGTGTTCTAAGGGAGTGTTGTACAGATGGAGTGTTTACTCTGGAAGTGCGTTCAGTGTGAGAGTTGTCTGTGGGAGTGTGTACAGGGGAGTGTGTACAGTCTGAGCGTGTTCTGTAGGAGTGTGTACAATGTGAGTGTGTCATGTGGAATTATGTACAGTGGGAGTGTGTTCCGTTGGAGTGTATTCTTTGGGAGTGTTTCAAGTGTGAGTCTGTTCTGTGGAAGTGTGTACGGTATGAATGCGCTCTGTGGGAGTGCGTACAGTGCAAGTGTGTTCTGTGGCACTGTGTACAGGGTGTGTGTGTGTGTGTTTTGTTGATTGTGGTCTCTGGGATTGTGTTCTGTGTGAGTGTACAATGTGAATGTTCAGTGGAAATGTGTACAGTGTGAGTGTTCTGTTAAAGTGTTTACAGTGGGAGTGGGTACAGAGTGAGTGTGTATAGTGAGAGTGCCTACTGTGTGTGTGTGTGTGTGTGTGTGTGTGTGTGTGTGTGTGTGTGTGTGTGTACACTGGGAGTGTGTACAGTGTGAGTGTTCTGTGGAATTGTGTACAGTGTAAGTGGGTACAGACGGAGTGTGTACAGTGTAAATGTGTTCTGTGGGAATGTGTACAGTGGGAGTCTGTTCTGTGGGTGTGTGTACAGTGGGGGTGTGTACAATGGGGATGTGTTCTGTGGGAGTGTGTACGCTGTTGGTATGTTCTGTAGGATAGTGTAGTATGCGTGTGTCCTGTGGAAGTGTGTACAGTGTGAATGTGTTCTGTGTGAGTGTGTACAGAGGGAGTGTGTACAGTGTGAGTGTGTACATAGGGAGTGTGTACAGTGGAAGTCTGTTCTGTGGGAGTGTGTACAAAGGGATTGTGTACAGAGGGAGTGTCTTCTGTGGGAGTGTGTACAATGTGAGTGTTTTTTGGGAGTGAAAACAATGCGGATGAGGCTCCCTCTGGAATCTGGTTCCTCTCAAGGTTTCTTCCTTCTGCATCTATGGGAGTTTTTCCTTCACCACAGTCGCCACAGACTTGTTCATTAGGGACAAACTTACACTTACAGTGGGGCAAAAATCTCAATACTTTGTTATATACCATTTGTTGGCAATAACAGAGATCAAACGGTTTCTGTAAGTCTCCACAAGGTTTTTACACATTTTACATTAATTTTTTCAGTCGTCCTGGTCCTTTGCAGAAAAACAGCCCCAAAGCATGATGTTTCCACCCCCATGCTTCACAGTACGTATGGTGTTCTTTGGATGCAACTCAGCATTCTTTCTCCTCCAAACACAACAAGTTGAGTTTTTACCAAGAAGGTCTGATTGAAGCCTGATTGACGGTATTGATGAGACAGACGGGTTACAGGGAGGAGATCCAGCACCTAGTAGCATGGTGTGAGGACAATAACCTGAACTTAACAACAAAAAGACCAAGGAGGTCATTGTGGATTTCAGATGTGCTGGCAATCACACTCATCCTCCAATTCACATCAATGGAACTGCTGTTGTGCGTGTACCCAGCTTCAAGTTCCTTGGAATACACATCTCTGAGGACCTCACCTGGTCTCTGAACTCTTCCATCCTGATCAGAAAGGCACAACAGCGCCTTTATTTTCTGAGGAGACTTAAAAAGTCCCGTCTGTGCTACAGGATACTGGAGAACTTTTACCGCTGTACCATTGATAGTATCCTTACAAACTGCATCTCAGTGTGGTACAACAGACCGTAAAGCCCTTCAGAGGGTGGTGAAAACCGCCCAACGAATCATCGGTATTGAACTACCCACCTTGGAGAACATTTTCAAAAAAACGCTGTTTGCAAAGGGCGAGGGGCATCATCAAAGATCCCTCTCACCCCAACCATGGACTGTTTACACTTCTCCCATCGGGCAGACGCTTCCGTTGTCTCAGAGCCAGAACAAATAGACTGAAAAATAGCTTCTTTCCCGTGGCTGTTTCTGCACTGAACAGCTGATACGGTTTTAACAATCACCACTGCACTGTCACTTTTCTTCTGTATTTTGCACTATTTTGCACCACTTCAAAATCATGCATCCTTGCACCACCCAAAAACTCAAAATCATTACACTTCTGTGTCCATCCATATTTTGTTTATTCTGTGTATGTATTTATATATATAGATGTATATATTCATAATGACATTCCTTTTGTACAGCTATCTGTCATACCACTTCATACTGTATCATACTTATATAAAAACCACACTATATATACCCTTATTCAGTTATATGTACATATTACTACACCTTCTGTATAACCTCATACCCTTATTAATTACACTGACACTGTAAATAAGCTGTCTATGCACTTCTGGTTAGATGTTAACTGCATTTCATTGGCTCTGTACATGTACCCTGCACAATGACAATAAAGTTGAATCTAATCTAATCTATTTTGGTTTCATCTGACCATATGGCATTC
>NC_060910.1:132500-142500 GCF_014805685.1 Silurus meridionalis
AGAGCTGCTGAGGTCTACATTCAGATTCCCTCATTCAGAATAAATTATAAATGTTCAATTTATATCTGGATTTTTGTAAAATCAATGAATTGCCCAACAAATAGTTTCTTTCATTTGATGAGGTGAAGAATACCAGATCATATGGTTCAAGTAAAGACTTTCTTCTTTCCAATTAGGGGCTTCTTTCTTCTGTTCATCCTGGCTCTGGTTGGACATTCCATACAGCATGATTTCACTTTGTGCTTCTTTTTCAATAATCCTTATTTAAGAGCTGATGGGTGGTGTGTGTGTGTGTGTGTGTGTGTGTGTGTGTGTGTGTGTGTGTGTGTGTGTGTGAAAGAGAGAGCGTGTGTCTGTGTTTGCGTGTGTGTGCACACATAGATAGTCATATAAAACATAATTTGTTTTTGTCTAAAACAGAGACTACACTTTTATTCTATATCAGTTTATTTATTCATTTCAGGTTCTTCTTCTCTTCTACTGAATGCTATGAAATTCCCTAACATTTGACCTGATATAACCTCACACTGACCTGATATAACCTCACACTGACCTGATATAACCTCACACTGACCTGATATAACCTCACACTGACCTGATATATCCTCACACTGACCTGATATAACCTCACAATATGATGTGATATAACCACACATTATGACCTGATATAACCTCACACTATGACCTGATATAACCTCACACTATGACCTGATATAACCACACACTATGACCTGATATAACCTCACACTATGACCTGATATAACCTCACACTATTATGTGATATAACCTCACACTATGACCTGATATAACCCCGCACTATGGTCTGATATAACCTTACACTATGATGCGATATAACATCACTCTATGACCTTATATAACCTCACACGATAATGTGATATAACCTCACATTATGACCTGATATAACCTCACAATATGACCTGATATAACCTCATACTATGATAGGATATAACCTCACACTATGACCTGATATAACCACGCATTATGATGCGATATAACCTCACACTATGACCTGATGTAACCTCACTCTATGTTGTAATATACAGTGGGTACGGAAAGTATTCAGACCCTCTTAAATTTTCACTCTTTGTTATATTGCAGCCATTTGCTAAAATCATTTAAGTTCATTTCTTTTCATCATGAATGTACACACAGCTCCCTATACTGACAGAAAAACACAGAATTGTTGACATTGTTGCAGATTTATTAAAAAAGAAAAACTGAAATATCACATGGTTCTAAGTATTCAGACCCTTTGCTCAGTATTTAGTAGAAGCAGCCTTTTGATCTAATACAGCCAGGAGTCTTTTTGGGAAAGATGCAACAAGTTTTTCACACCTGGATTTGGGGATCCTCTGCCATTCCTCCTTTCAGATCCTCTCCAGTTCTGTCAGGTTGGATGGTAAACGTTGGTGGACAGCCTTTTTTAGGTCTCTCCAGAGATGCTCAATTGGGTTTAAGTCGGGGCTCTGGCTGGGCCATTCAAGAACAGTCACGGAGTTGTTGTGAAGCCACTTCTTCGTTATTTTAGCTGTGTGCTTAGAGTCATTGTCTTGTTGGAAGGTAAACCTTCGGCTCAGTCTGAGGTCCAAAGCACTCTGGAGAAGGTTTGCCTCCAGGATATCCCTGTACTTGGCCGCATTCATCTTTCCCTCGATTGCAACCAGTCGTCCTGTCCCTGCAGCTAAAAAACATCCCCACAGCATGATGCTGCCACCACCATGCTTTACTGTTGGGACTGTATTGGACAGGTGATAAACAGTGCCTGGTTTTCTCCACACATATCGCTTAAAATTAAGGGCAAAAAGTTCTAACTTGGTCTCATCAGACCAGAGAATTTTATTTCTCACCATCTTGGAGAACTCCATGCGGGCTTTCATGTGTCCTGCACTGAGGAGAGGCTGCCATAAAGCCCCGACTGGTGAAGGTCTGCAGTGATGGTTGACTTTCTACAACTTTCTCCTATCTCCTGTCTGCATCTCTGGAGCTCAGCCACAGTGATCTTTGGGTTCTTCTTTACATCTCTCACCAAGGCTCTTCTCCCCCGATAGCTCAGTTTGGCCGGAAGGCCAGATCTAGGAAGGGTTCTGGTCATCCCAAACGTCTTCCATTTGAGGATTATGGAGGCCACTGTGCTCTTAGGAAACTTAAGTGCAGCAGAAAAATTTTTGTAACCATGGCTAGATCTGTGCCTTGCCACAATTCTGTCTCTGAGCTCTTCAGGCAGTTCCTTTGACCTCATGATTCTCATTTGCTCTGACATGCATTGTGATCTGTAAGGTCTTATATAGACAAGTGTGTGGCTTTCCTAATCAAGTCCAATCAGTATAATCAAACATTTCTGGACTCAAATGAAGGTGTAGAACCATCTCAAGGATGTTAAGAAGAAATGGACAGCACCTGAGTTAAATATATGAGTGTCACAGCAAAGGGTCTGAATACTTAGGACCATGTGATATTTCAGTTTTTTTTTTTTTAATAAATCTGCAACAATGTCAACAAATCTGTGTTTTTCTGTCAGTATGGGGAGCTGTGTGTAATTCATGAGGAAAAGAAATCAACTTAAATGATTTTAGCAAATGGCTGCAATATAACAAAGAGTGAAAATTTAAGGGGGTCTGACTACTTTCCGTACCCACTGTAACCTCACACTATGACCTGATATAACCTTACACTATGACCTTATATAACCTCACACTATGACCTGATATAACCTCAGACTATGATGCGATGTAACCTCACACTATGACCTGATATAACCTCACACTATGATGCGATATAACCTCACACTATGACTGATATAACATCACACTATGTTGCGATATAACCTCACACTATGACCTGATATATCCCCACACTATGACCTAATATAGCCACACATTATGATCTGATATAACCTCACACTATGACCTTATATAACCTCACACTGTGATGTGATATAACCTCACACTATGACCTGATATAACCTCACACTATGACCTGATATAAGCTCACACTATGACCTGATATAACCTCACACTATGACCTGATATAAGCTCACACTATGACCTGATATAACCTTACACTATGACCTGATATAACCTCACACTATGGTGCGATATAACTTACACTATGATGCGATATAACCTCACACTATGATGCAATATAAGCTCACACTATAACCTGATATAACCTCAAACTATGATGCGATATAACCTCACACTATAACCTGATATAACATCATACAACCTCTGCTAGTTTATAAAGTTCTAAAAAAAACCCAATGTGGAATATTTGATGTCGTGTTGTTTATGGAACTCGTGAGACACAAACATCCTGGTTGTAGGAAATGGAATCTGCTGGATGTTCATGTGTCCTGTGTGAAATTATCGCTGCCCAGAGGGAGAAAACCGGCAAATGATTTATTACTGATGAGAAACAATCATTGAAATTATGAAACATCTCAGAACCCTACAGAGGCCACTTTCTCAGATTATAGCTTTTGCCTTGAAGGACAGCAAATTCCACATTCTGAGCGGAGAAGAAACCAATGAATAGGAACATGAAGTGCAGAAGAACATCTGCTGAAACAGATCATCTTCAGAACACATGGTGGTGATATGATGCATCATTCACCATCTAATGCCTTTATACACCATCACACACGTTTCGGCCTCCAGCGTAATAGATGTCATGACATCATAATTGTGACATCACCTTTAGCAAAACTGCTAAAATGAGTTACCGTAGAAGAGGCTTGATTCACTGAGGTTAAATGTTTTGAAGGAATTTAAATGATTTTTATTGCCTCTAATTTGTCTGTAAAAGCTCCCTGTGTTCACATACCAGGGATTACAGCAGAGCCCTGAACATTAATAGTCCTGACAGGCTCCGTGTTTCACTCTGTTCTCGGCTGAGACCTTTAGAGCTTTGGCTCTTGACGAGTGAGAGCACAAGGTTCACATGGCCTGCATACAAAACAACACACAGTGCAGATCAATCAGTAAAAACTTCAATAGAAACAAAACAGTCAAAACTGAAAAAGGGAAAAGATTAAAATTGCTAAAATGCACATCAAATAAAGATTACCACATAAACTCCTCCTCCTGAAACCCATAAACTCCTCCTCCTGCTCTAAAATTTATAAGCTCCTCCTCCTGCTCTAAACCCATAAACTCCTCCTCCTGCTCTAAACACATAAACTCCTCCTCCTGCTCTAAACCCATAAACTCCTCCTCCTGCTCTAAACACATAAACTCCTCCTCCTGCTCTAAACCCATAAACTCCTCTTCCTGCTTTAAACTCATAAACTCCTCCTTCTGCTCTAAACCCATAAACTCCTCCTCCTGCTCTAAACTCATAAACTCCTGCTCTAAACTCATAAACTCCTCCTTCTGCTCTAAACCCATAAACTCCTCCTCCTGCTCTAAACTCATAAACTCTGAAGACAAGAGAAAAGTTTTACAGTGAAACAGAATTTATATTAAACATCAATCTTTAATATGTGTGTTTGTTCCCTCCTCTACCTCCCCATCATCCCTCTCTCTTACCTCCTCCTCTATTTTTCCATTATTCCTTTCTCTATTCCTCCTCCTCGTCTTTATCCCTATCTCTAGTATTTATCAATTCAAGTCAAGTCAAGTCAAGTTTATTTCTATTGCGCTTTTCACAACAGACATTGTCTGAAAGCAGCTTTACAGAAATCAACAGTGAAGGTGAATGGTGTGTATTTATCCCTGATGAGCAGCTGTGGCGACTGTGGTGGGGGAAAAAAATCCCTTATATTTTATGAGGAAGAAACCTTGAGAGGAACCAGACTCAAAAGGGGAACCCATCCTCATTTGGGTGACATCAAGAGTTTGATCATAAATCTTTAAACAATACAGAACACTGAGAGTGAGAACTAACATGAGTACTGAAGTGTGTGATTTTAAGTGATGATCTTTCTACAGTCTTATACAGTCTTTATGGTTATAAAACTAGGAGCTACTGAGCAACTCATAAAATAGCTCAACATCTGAGATCATCACAGATCCAACACCAGCTTTTCCATGCCAGAACCTTTAACACTCCAGGAGGTCCAGTGTCAAAACTCCACACATGAAGTGGGATCCAATTGGCACTGGTACGTCTCTAGATGGTTCCCGGATGTTTGCGAGTTCGGCATCTACTTCTTTAAAGGTCCATAATCTTCATGAGGTGGGACGTGACTGGAGCTGGCCAAACCTCAGGAAGCCTCGGGATGGGGAGAGAAAGAGAAGCAGTGGAGAGGAATTAGCGTAGCTGCTGTTCATGATATTAACAGCACAAGTTGATAATGTGATGTGATCAGATGTTCTGGAGCACAAGGTTATGATGTGATGTGTGTTATGTGTAGAACTCACTAAAAACATACGTCTTTAATCTGCACTTAAACTGGGAGAGTGTGTCTGAGCCCCGAACACTGTCATGAAGACTGTTCCAGAGTTTAGGAGCTAAATGTGAGAATGTTCTACCACCTTTAGTGGACTTTGCTCTTCTAGGAACTACTAGAAGTCCAGAGTTTTGAGATCTCAGGGAGCGTGGCGGATTGTAGTGTGTTAGAAGACTGCAGAGATACATGGAGATAAACCATTTAGTGTTTTGTAGGTAAGAAGCAGTAGTTTGTAGTGGATTTGAATCTTAAAAGGTAGTCAGTGTAGGAATGAGAAGATTGGGGTTATATGAATCATATTTTCTCGACCTTGTAAGAACTCTGGCTGCTGCATTCTAAACTAACTAAAGCTTGTTTATTAATGATGCAGAACATCCACCTAGTAATGCATTACAATAGTCCAGTCTGGAGGTCATGAACGCATGGACGAGCTTCTCTGCATCAGATATAGACAACATGTTTCTTAGCTTAGCAATATTTCTAAGGTGGAAGAAGAAGCTGTTTTTGTAACTTGGTTGATATGATTTTTGAAAGACAAGCTGCTCTAAAATAAGTCCCAGGTCTTTTACTGTTGAACTAGTAGGGTTAAACTAGTAGTTAGAACATCCGTCTAAATGCAGGTTAAAATGCTGGAGCTTCTGTATACTGGTTTTTGGGCTGATGAGCAAAATCTCTGTCTTATCAGGATTTAATAGTAGAAAGTTATGAGTCATCCAGTCTTTTAATTCTTTAACACACTCAGCATGTAGATTGTGAAAAGCAGGGGTCCTAGAACTGAACCTTGTGGCATGCCATAATTTACTAGCATTAGCCTGGATAACTCTTGAACTGTTATCCTGTTATCGCTCATTATCTTTCTTTCTTCATCTTTCCCAATTCTCTCCTCTTTCTCTCTCTCTCTCTCATCCTCTCTTTGCTGCAGGTGAGAGAGTGACAGAGAGACTGATAGTGCCGTATTTTGGGAAACGGAATATCGATAAAGTGAGAAAAGGAAAAACGCAAAGAGCGACTACAGCTCTTAAACAACGGCACTGAAAAACGAGCCGCAAGGAACACTATTAATCTCTCACACACACACACACACACACACACACACACACACACACATACGCACACACACACACACACACACGCACGCACACACGCACACACGCACACACTCGTCAGTCTGATGGATGTCTCCCGATAAAGAAACGAATGCAGATAAAAAGCTGTAAGGGCAATTTTTCTTAAACAGACTGAGACAGGATGAGTTTAGGAAAAGTCTGAGTTTCGAGCAAAAACCTGGAACCTGGAACCTGGAAGTTTATGCGCTAATCACGTTAGCATTTACAATTATTAACCACTTTACAGTGAACTGACATTTACAGGGTTTTATATTCTCAGCGTCTCACATTCACAGTGTCCCATATTCCCAAAGGGAGGTTGGAGATCAGTGCTCTGGGGTACTGATCAGAAGGTCACTGTTTTAAGCCCCAGTATCACAAAGCTGCCACTGTTCTTCATCATACACACCATGTATGCATTACAGAGTCAGGGTTAAGGGGACATGTCAACTTGCTACATATTGATAACATGCTAACTGACTACAGGGGGCTAACTAGCATGCTGAACACATTAGGAAAAAAAGGTTTTGTAAGACCAACTCTGAGATTTTATTCAAACTGAGAATACACTATTTACTATTTATATTAGTCATGTGATGAGCTTGTGGTCTCTGATTGGTCAAATACAAGGTCTGTTCCACTAGAGGGAGCTGCTGTTCCACTTTTCCCTGAGTACAGCTTGGTCCTGCTCTTTGAGGGAGTGTGAGCAGTGTTGGATGGTGTAGTTTGTGGTGTTGGATCAGCGAGTGTTAGACATTTGTGAGCAGCAGGAGAAGGCGGCATGTCTCCGGCTCTGCGTGATGCTCACACTGGGACGCGTTTTAATGAACACACTCTGTCTATTTACCTGTCAGAGGAACCAGAGCCAAGGAGCCATTTGATCTTCTGCATGTGTGGCTTTGATCTTAGCCTACTTTATTATTTCTTTTTCATATTGCACAACTTTTTCCTTTTTCCTTTTTCTTGTACAGCCGTGTCCTCCTTTAAGTGGAATTTTCCAGAGAGTGAAGCCTTGTGAGACAGTGGGGATGAGGTGATAAATACAACTCCAGATTAAACACAAACTCAAAGACCTCCTGATTCCAGCAGGAAGGCGGTTTGTAGAATTACAGCTAATGTTTCCTAGCCAGCAAAGCATGCATAGCACTCAAAAAAAGCTTTTATTCAGCACCAGACTCTGTAAATAAAACTAACAACAAACATAAATAATATTTACAAACAGATTCTTCATGCATGTTAGTTGTCATTAAATCAGTGTGCTGTAAATGCAGTGAGTCCAAACACACACACATTCAGTTAATAATGACTGAAGTGCGCCTGATTTCCAGCTTAAAGCCACTAAGTGGTTTTGAGTGATGTTTAACATCGGTATTGGATTACATTTCCATGTTGAGGAGGCTAATCTTGTTTGGACAGACGGGCAGTGCCTGTAGCAGTGTGGTATTAAAATAAGATCATATTAGGCAATTTGTGTGCGTGTGTGCGTTTGTGTGTGTGTTGTACAGGCTTCGAATAATAATGATACACACACCACATCTCTGAGCTCCAGTTTCTCTTGATTTAACACTGAATGGATTCAGCTTTAAGTGCTTTTAAACTTCAACACAGTGAATATTCTAATTACTGTTTTGAAATAAAAGGAATAATAAAGGAAATAAATCAATTTTATTTCTACAGCATCACATATATCTGCAAAATAACTTTTAAATTAGGATTTCCATAAACCATAGTCATTTCCTCCAACACAATACTGTGGTCAAATCAGGACCTGATATCTGGACAGGGGCAGGTGCTGATATTGTGGCCAGAGCAGGACGTTTGAATAGTTAAAAACGTCCATCCTTCACACAGTTCTCACTAGCAAATTGTATTAGTTAGTATATTCTAATGATTTAATAAAAAATAAACAAGTATAATGGCTACTGGTATAATGGATAGAAGTATAACAAAGTGTTGTTAATATTCTTTAAAATCCAGTCTGTGTTTGTGTTTCGTGTGCCACAAAAAAACAGCTCCATCCTGCACCACACACTGGAGGATCAGTACAACCTGCTCGAATACCTTATTGTAAAAGATCTAAAATATAAATTTCTCCTTAAAGCTCCTGAGATCTGATCACACACACACACACACACACACACACACACACACACACACACACAGAGACAACCTCTCCCTTTTGAATAATTACTTGGCTACTAGAAAGATATTTGCATGAAGAATTCATTTTGTTAAAGTGATTAAAGCTCCCCTGAGTGTGTATGGGCTTATTACAATCTGAATCTGTCAGTATATGTCTGTCTGTCTGTCTGTCTTCCTTCCTTCCTTCCTTCCTTCCATCCATCCATCCATCCATCCATCCATCCATCCATCCATCCATCCAGAACCTGCAACCCTTTACCCCACACCATCTTTTTTATAGCAATTCTTTCTTTCGGCTTCTCCCATTAGGGGTCGCCACAGCGGATCATCCGCATGTTTGATTTGGCACATGTTTTTACGCTGGATGTCCTTCCTAACGCAACCCTCCCCATTTATCCGGGCTTGGGACCGCCACTAAGAGTGGCTGGGGTTGGTTCCCTGACCGGGAAAAAAAAAATTATTTTATTTACAATTAATTATTTTAGCTCAAATGACAGGGGTTTATATGTTTTTGAGCTTAAAACAATTTACTGCAATCCCTCTGGTTTAAATGATCTGTAAATTAAAAAGCACATCACATCACTTACAGGCACAGGTATAAGCTCCATCATATAAATTTACCTCGTTATAGACACTATTTCAAGTTTATTTATGTTGATGTTGGATTTTCTTGGTATCATTCTACAGAGCACAACTGATGGAATTTTATTTATTTTTCATTACAAAAGTCCATCTTAAGCCACTCCAACATCCCACTCCCACATCCCACCACTCCCACATCCCACTACTCCCACATTCCACATCCCACCACTCCAACATCCCACTCCAACATCCCACTCCCACATCCCACCACTCCCACATTCCACATCCCACCACTCCCACATCTCACTTCCGCATCCCAATCTCACCACTCCCACATCCCACAACACCCACATCCCACTACTCCTCAGGCCACCACTCCCACATTCCACTCCCACATTCCACATCCCACCTCTCCTACATCCCACTTCAACCTCCCACTCCAACATTCCACTACTCCAACATCCCACCACTCTCACATCCCACATCTCCCACATCACACTACCACATTCCACCACTCTCACAATCCACCACTCCCACATCCCACTCCAACATCCCACTAAAACATTCCACCACTCCCACATTCCACCACTCCAACATCCCACTAAAACATTCCACCACTCCAACATCTCACATGCCAACAATTACACATATCACCTCTACAATTCATCACCCCCAAACTCCACCACTCCCACATCCCACCACTCCCACATTCCACTACTCCCACATTCCGCATCACACAGCAGTGGAATGGTGTGGGAGA
>NC_060910.1:147500-242500 GCF_014805685.1 Silurus meridionalis
AAGCTGAGAGGAACCAAGAGAATCTGAGAGGAACCGAGAAGAGTTTTACTGAAACTTCCGAATGTGCACAAGTTCCTGAAAGTTTGTTGATTTCTACCTCCAGTGAAAATATGAAGCAGTAGAGATTTTTAATCACTTCCCTGTCCTCTGAAACTCAAACATTCTTTATCTATTTTTTTGGCTCCTGAAAGTGTCATTATTTTCCAACTCCAGGGAATTTCATCCTAATCTGTTCCACCACAGCATTTAAGTAGCATGACGCTAACTCTAACTACTGGGCTGAAGGCCTTCTTACTGTCCACCACTTTAACCTACAACCAAAATCACCAAGATCTACAGGTCATGGGCACAGAGTTCTGGGTCAAAACAAGATACAGAAACACGTTTTGCAGTAAAAAACATGTGACAGAAACAGACGTGACACCTAAACACATGTGACACCGAAATATGATGCAGAAACCAATGCCACTGAAACAAGTCAAGTCAAGTCAAGTTCATTTCTATTGCGCTTTTCACAACAGACATTGTCTCAAAGCAGCTTTACAGAAAATCAACAGTGAAGGTGAATGATGTGTATTTATCGGTAAAGAGCAGCCGTGGCGACTGTGGAAAGGAAAAACTCCCTTAGATGTTATGAGGAAGAAACCTTGAGAGGAACCAGACTCAAAAGGGGAACCCATCCTCATTTGTGTGACATCAAGAGTTTGATCATAAATCTTTCAACAATACAGAACACTGGAGAGTGAGAACTAACATGAGCACTGGAGTATAATATTATAAGTAAATGTTCTTTCTACAGTCTTTATGGTTATAAAACTAGGAGCTACTGAGCAACTCATAAAATAGCTCAACATCTGAGATCATCACAGATCCAACACCAGCTTCTCCATGCCAGAATCTTTAAACACTCCAGGAGGTCCAGTGTCCAAACTCCACATGAAGTGGGATTCAATTGGCACTGGTACGTCTCTAAATGGTTCAGGATGTTTGTAGGCATCTACTTCTTTAAAGGTCCACAATCTTCACGAGGTGGGACGTGACTGGAGCTGGAGCAACCTCAGGAAGCCTCAGGATGGGGAGAGAAAGAGAAGAACTCCCTGAGATGCAGAAGGAAGAAACCTTGAGAGGAACCAGACTCAAGAGGAAGCCTCTTCCTCATCTGGGTGCCACCAAATGTCCATTTATTACAGATAAACGATGTTGAGGTGCAGTGATGGTGATCAGAAGCAAAGCAAAGTCAAGTTAAGTCAAGTTTATTTCTATTGCGTTTTTACAACAGACATTGTCTCAAAGCAGCTTTACAGAAAATCAACAGTGAAGGTGAATGGTGTGTATTTGTCCCTGATGAGCAGCCGTGGCGACTGTGGAAAGGAAAAACTCCTTAGATGTTATGAGGAAGAAACCTTGAGAGGAACCAGACTCAAAAGGGGAACCCATCCTCATTTGTGTGACATCAAGAGTTTGATCATAAATCTTTCAACAATACAGAACACTGGAGAGTGAGAACTAACATGAGCACTGGAGTATAATATTATAAGTAAATGTTCTTTCTACAGTCTTTATGGTTATAAAACTAGGAGCTACTGAGCAACTCATAAAATAGCTCAACATCTGAGATCATCACAGATCCAACACCAGCTTCTCCATGCCAGAATCTTTAAACACTCCAGGAGGTCCAGTGTCCAAACTCCACATGAAGTGGGATTCAATTGGCACTGGTACGTCTCTAAATGGTTCAGGATGTTTGTAGGCATCTACTTCTTTAAAGGTCCACAATCTTCACGAGGTGGGACGTGACTGGAGCTGGAGCAACCTCAGGAAGCCTCAGGATGGGGAGAGAAAGAGAAGAACTCCCTGAGATGCAGAAGGAAGAAACCTTGAGAGGAACCAGACTCAAGAGGAAGCCTCTTCCTCATCTGGGTGCCACCAAATGTCCATTTATTACAGATAAACGATGTTGAGGTGCAGTGATGGTGATCAGAAGCAAAGCAAAGTCAAGTTAAGTCAAGTTTATTTCTATTGCGTTTTTTACAACAGACATTGTCTCAAAGCAGCTTTACAGAAATCAACAGTGAAGGTGAATGGTGTGTATTTGTCCCTGATGAGCAGCTGTGGTGACTGTGGCAAGGAAAAACTCCCTTAGATGTTATGAGGAAGAAACCTTGAGAGGAACCAGACTCAAAAGGGGAACCCATCCTCATCTGGGTGACATCAAGAGTTTGATCATAAATCTTTCAACAATACAGAACACTGGAGAGTGAGAACTAACATGAGCACTGGAGTATAAGATTATAAGTAAATGTTCTTTCTACAGTCTTTATGGTTATAAAACTAGGAGCTACTGAGCAACTCATAAAATAGCTCAACATCTGAGATCATCACAGACCCAACACCAGCTTCTCCATGCCAGAACCTTTAACACTCCAGGAGGTCCAGTGTCAAAACTCCACACATGCAGTGGGATCCAATTGGCGCTGGTACGTCTCTAGGTAGTTTGGGATGTTTGTGAGTTCGGCATCTACTTCTTTAAAGGTCCATAATCTTCATGAGGTGGAACGTGACTGGAGCTGGCCAAAACTCAGGAAGCCTCGGGATGGGAAGAGAAAGAGAAGCAGTGGAGAGGAATTAGCGTAGCTGCTGTTCATGATATTAACAGCACAAGTTGATAATGTGATGTGATCAGATGTTCTGGAGCACAAGGTTATGATGTGATGTGTGTTATGTGTAGAACTCGCTAAAAACATACGTCTTTAATCTGCACTTAAACTGGGAGAGTGTGTCTGAGCCCCGAACACCGTCAGGAAGACTATTCCAGAGTTTAGGAGCTAAATGTGAGAATGTTCTACCACCTTTAGTGGACTTTACTATTCTAGTAACTACTAGAAGTCCAGAGTTTTGAGATCTGAAGGAGCGTGACGGATTGTAGCATGTTAGAAGACTGGAGAGATACATGGAGATAAACCATTTAGTGTTTTGTAGGTAAGAAGCAGTAGTTTGTAGTGGATTTGAATCTTAACAGGAAGCCAGTGTAGGGATGAGAAGATTGGGGTTATATGGTGATATTTTCTCGACCTTGTGAGAACTCTGGCTGCTGCATTCTGAACTAAGTAAAGCTTGTTTATTAATGATGCAGGACATCCACCTAGTAATGCATTACAGTAGTTTATTCTGGAGGTCATGAACGCATGGATGAGCTTCTCTGCATCAGATATAGACAACATGTTTCTTAGCTTAGAAATATTTCTAAGGTGTAAAAAGCTTTTGTAACTTGGTTGATATGATTTTTGAAACACATGACACCAACACACGTGACACAGAAACATGTGACTGAAACACGTGGTGCAGAAACCCTGCTTTAACAATTTATGCTTTTTTTAATGTATTATTAATCAGAGGTGGCAAAAGTACACACATCCTTTACTTAAGTAGAAGTGCAGATACTCATGTTTTAAAATACTCTGGTAAAAGTTGAAGTACTGATTATACTTTTTTACTCAAGTGAAAGTAAAGAAGTCTTGACTCGGACATGTACTTAGTAAAAAGTAAAAAGTAGTAATTACTTCTACCTGTTTTAGTGTCACATATCATGATATTAATGATAGATAGATAGATAGATAGATAGATAGATAGATAGATAGATAGATAGATAGATAGATAGATAGATAGATAGATAGATAGATTGATTGATTGATTGATTGATCCTTATTGTCATTGCATTGTACAGGTACACAGCAATGAAATGCAGTTTGGCATCTACCAGAGTTGCAAAAAGTAGCAATCGTGCAAATAGTGAAGATAAATATGTATCATATGTACAGCATGTAAATTAATATAAAGGCTATACCAGTGCAGAGATGTGTGGACATCATTAAGAAGTACAGATAGATGTTCTAAGGCAATGGCATTGAAGAGGAAATGTGCAGAAGTGCAAGCTGAATAGACAAGTCTACTATATATATATATATATACACACATTATATACACATATATACATGACTGTGAAATGTTGGGCAGAATGTACAGTGAGGATATAAATATATAAAGATACATATAGATAAAAATAATGCAGATGTAATGAGGAGTGAAAATGATATACTATGTAATATGTACATTGTATGTATAATTGTACAGAGGCTGTCAATCAAATATTTATTTATTTATATCAATATTTAATCGCAACTAAATCGCACATTTCTATCTGTTCTAAATGTACCATATATTAATACTTCCTGTTGTTAATACTTTAAACAACATGGACATGGAGAAATATGGATCCAACATAGAGCATGAAGACAAAAAATTCTTGTAAATGTTTTTAAGTAATAATGGTGGTTTGACGTAAATCATCAGGACACCAAACGGAACCTTTGCTATGTTTCCACACGGACAGTTAATGAGGTGATACCGGAGAAAGTGCACCTCATCAAGTCAAATCAAGAAACTTTTATATATAATCATAGACATTTTACAGATTAGAATGATGAATTGTTTTTATCTGTACGATCAATAAAACGCCCCTCAGAGGGTAAATTGTGTAAAACATGGCGGATTTAGCGTTTGATTTGAGACTTGGAATAAAGGAATAAAACAAAAGTTTACTGATTAAAAATATTTTTATCTGGAGTTTATTTATTTATATTATATCTAAGTAAAGAAAGGACATCATAAATTAGTGAATGTTTTGCTGAAGGTTTTAATTTTGACTCTTTTATATTTAGATATTTATTTTTTATAAATATTATATTTTTTATAAAAATGGTAAAACAGAAATGTGCGCTGAATTGATAGCGTTAATAACATCTAGTGCCGTTTAAAAGAATTTTGCAAAACCAATTAAAAATGTTGTTACCTAATGAATGTGTCCAGGCTGAAGATCCACATATAGAACACAAGCAGAGAAAAGATGATGATGATGATGATGATGATGATGATGATGATGATGAAGATCAGGAATGTCTCTGTTTTCAGTCATGTTTACATCACTGACTCCCTCTGTCTCATCCACGTTAGCTTTACTTCTTACTGCCTTCTGCCTGCTGATTCTGAGCTTCGTAAACTAGTCTACATCTGTGGTGAGTGAGAGTCAGGACTTTATACACCAGTGGATTGAAAAAGACACACAATGACAGGAAATCAGTTGATGGGCTGAAATCAGCACAGTGAAAATAAAAATATTGACATTTCAACAAATCAATTAATTAAAACTAAAGTAACGAGCTGGTTTTGAAAATGTAAGAAGTAAAATGTACAGATATTTGTGTAAGAATGTAATGAGTGAAAGTAAACAGTTGTCTAAAAAAATAATAGTGGAGTAAAAAACTGAAGTATTTGTACTTTATCACTTCCTCCTCTGTTATTAATACATAAATCAGTAACATCACAACCCTCTCAAACACATGCAAGTGTCCCTTGTTACACACACACACACACACACACACACACACACACACACACACACACACACACACACACACAGAAGAGGCTGGCACCAAACAGTTGAAAGCTAAAGTCAAGGACAGCAGAAACAAACTTATCTAGACAAAAAATGTTTATCAATAACAGTGAGACTCTGTGATGACCTCTGGCCTGCAGGTCCCAGAAACTCAACTGAAAACACTACCAATGACCAAACCAGATACACACAACAATTCAACTATTCTAAAAGAAGGAAAAAATGAAACACACACACACACACACACACACACACACACACACACACACACACACACACACTATTTCTTCTTTTGTTCTCGACAGTAACAAATGTGAACTCCAGTAAAATTCTACCTTCAGAGATTCTCTAAATAAAAATGTATGTGGAGAAAGTGTGTGTGTGTGTGTGTGTGTGTGTGTGTGTGTGTGTGTGTGTGTGTGTGTGTGTGTGTGTGTGTTATTAATACCATCATTGGCTTGGCTGGAGAGAGAAATAAAATGCAGCCAAAATCTGCAGCACACTGAGAGCAGGAGCACTTTAATTAGGACACAACCAGGAGATACAACACCTCATCCACACAAAGAAGTGTGTGTGTGTGTGTGTGTGTGTGTGTGTGTGTGTGTGTGTGTGTGTGTGTGTGTGTGTGCTCACTGTACCTGATTCAAAATGACAAAAACATGGAGGAGTTTCCTTAATTAATACACTGACCTTTTTGCATTGCTTTATTCGGGGGTCGAGGGGACAGGCGGGGTGAGAGAGAAAAAAGACTTTGACTTTTACAATCCTTTATTTGACAAAAACCAGATACTGGATGGTACCAGGTTTGTTTGTTAATTAAATAAATAGATAAATATGACCGTTAAAGGTGGAGGGGGTGGGGGAGGCTCTGGGTGGGGGAGGGTTTCTCTACAACACCACACAGCCTTAAACATTTTCAGATCCCCCACACTTAGAACATTTTTAATCAACCACAATCTTGATTCCATTAGTCTGGAAAATATTCTGTTAAAATCATAGTCAGCATTTTGTGTCACTTTGTTCTTTCTGCTCAGGTATGTGGCCATTTTAGCTGCCCAAAGATACAATTAATTAACTGCCAAATAAACCTGTTTCTCCTGATGTACTTAAAAGCAAGAATAAAACACTGAAGAGTAAAATTCACATTATAAGAATTAAAATGCGTTAATGCATTAAAAAAAGCACAAATTGTTAAAGCAGGGTTTCTGCACCACGTGTTTCTGCATCATGTGTGTTTCAGTCACATGTTTCTGTGTCACGTGTGTTTGTCATATGTATTTCAGTGGCATCTGTTTCTGCATCATATTTCAGTGTCATGTCTGTTTCTGTCATGTGTTTTTTACTGCATCACGTGTTTCTGTACCTTGTTTTGACCCTGAACTCTGTGCCCATGACCTGTAAAGCACAAACAGCTCCAGGTTACAGTGAGTAAAAGTGTGAAAAACAGTTTCTCTCTGTGAACAGAACGGACCGTCCTGTAAAACATCAGGGTTTAAAATACAAATAAAACAATTCACAGAGATGATACAGTGTAAAATCCTCCACTGGAGCTCGGCAGCGTTTTTGGTTAACGGTGGTTTGTTGAGTGTCTCCACTCTGGTTTAATATCATCATTAAAACCAAGAACATTTCTCCACTGGGGGTCCACTCTCATACTCAGTTTATTCTTATTTAAAACCTTAACACAGGCCCTGTAGAGCAGCTTCCCCGAAACTGTCCCAAAGTTCATATCCCCTTCACCACTGCACTCCAGGAGGGGGCCACCACATCCGTCAATGTCAGGAGTGATGTCTAGCTGAGGAAAGGGTTCCTCTTCTGCAAGACCGCTTTCACCGATTTCATAGTCCTTTAGCTGTACATGCTCCTCTGCTGTTAGTGTGTAGGAGCTGGTTAGCGACGCGCAGGGAACGTAGTCCTATACGTGCAGCCAGGTCCTCCCCTCGTGACAGGTCTGTCCCTGCAACATTCACCAGCTCCCAGAAAGTGATGATCTTTGAGGAGATCAGAGCTCTGGACAGTGTGAGGGTGGTTGCACCTGAGATGTCCATACGAGTCCTGTAGACCACGGGCTCCTCCAGCAGCCAGTGTAGTGTTCCACAGCCTTTAATCTGTATTTTTTTTAAGTCGATATTTTAAAAAGTCGACTTAAAAAAAAATACAGATTAAAGGCTGCAGTTCTGCTGAAGAGATGAACTTCCTCTTCGGGCAGGATGAAGGACACTCTGCGGAATCCAGTGCAGACCATCCCAGAAGAAGTCAACGAGCTGGGCCTGGATGTTTGCTAGTGTCAAGAATTAGATATATATTGTAAAAAACAGACCTGTCAGGTACACATTACTTCTGGTCAAGCTCAAATAGCTTTACTCTTTTTCCGTGTTGCCTTTCTCCTTTCATTTTAAAACTCACAACTTGGATCACATTTATTAAAGAGAAGTATAAATAAAACAATCATAAAAACATAAAAGAAAAACACACCAAACACTTTATCAGTCTTCATCTGAGTTTTCCCCATTTACCATCATTATCAGTTTCTTTAGTCTGAAAATGTCTTGGTCTATAAAAACACCTTCTCTTCTAAAATGCTGACATCATGAACAAACTGTTTGTGGTCTGGGAAAAACTCCAAAAAATTATTTGTCTAATTTTAGTTTCGTAGTCCTTCTCCCGGTCTGGTTCTGCCGAGCGGGGCTTCTCTGGAGTGGGTCTGTCACTAGTGGAGCGCTGGGCTGCAGTCTAAGCTTGGGGCTCACACTCTCTGAGCCTGGTGCAGCAGCAGTTGCAGGGCTTTCAGCAGCAGGCTGAGCTGTAGCCGCAGGAAAACAACTCCAACAGGCTCAGCTCTGTCCTGCCCCTTCGAGACACCGGGTCACTCTGTCTTTCAGGACAGGCGTGAACAAGATGCCCTAACTGACCACATTTAAATCATTTTATTTCTGCATTAGCGGAAATGAAAATGTTGCTTAATCAGTGGGGACTTACAGCCGAGGGGGATTTTCTTCATGGGGGAGACGGTTCGCCCGTAGCAAAACAGCTCTTTAACTATTACCTCATCACTGAAAAAACGAGGGACATTGGACAACATGACTTTTCTATCAGGAGAACTGAGGGGAGAAACCAGAATACACTCATTATTCACATCAATTTCTTTCTGGATCAGTGTAGACACTTTGTCAAGACTGTTAATAAAAACAATGATAGAGACAATGTTCTCATGCCTCACCACATTTCCATTCGCTAACACACACTCTACATTCGCCCTGCACACACTCCTCTACACTTACACACCACCCACACACCGCGTCCCAACCACTCACACACACTCCTCTACACACACCACCCGCACACCATGTCCCAACCACTCACACACACTCCTCTACACACACACCAACCGCACACCGTGTCCCAACCACTCACACACTCCTCTACACACACACCAACCGCACACGTGTCCCAACCACTCACACACACTCCTCCACACTCACACACCACCCGCACACCGTGTCCCAACCACTCACACACACTCCTCTACACACACACCACCCGCACACCGTGTCCCAACCACTCACACACACTCCTCTACACTCACACCAACCGCACACCGTGTCCCAACCACTCACACACACTCCTATACACTCACACACCACCCGCACACCGCGTCCCAACCACTCACACACACCTCTACACACACACCACCGCACACCGTGTCCCAACCACTCACACACTCCTCTACACTCACACCAACCGCACACGTGTCCCAACCACTCACACACACTCCTCTACACTCACACACCACCCGCACACCGTGTCCCAACCACTCACACACACTCCTCTACACTCACACACCACCACACACCGTGTCCCAACCACTCACACACACTCCTCTACACTCACACATTACCCGCACACCACGTCCCAACCACTCACACACTCCTCTACACACACACCACACACCGTGTCCCAACAACTCACACACACTCCTCTACACTCACACCAACCGCACACCGTGTCCCAACCACTCACACACACTCCTCTACACACACACCAACCGCACACCGTGTCCCAACTACTCACACACGCTCCTCTACACTCACACCAACCGCACACCGTGTCCCAACCACTCACACACACCTCTACACTCACACACCACCCGCACACCGTGTCCCAACCACTCACACATTCCTCTACACACACCACCTGCACACCGTGTCCCAACCACTCACACACACTCTACACACACCACCGCACACCGTGTCCCAACCACTCACACACATTCCTCTACACACACCACCACACACCGTGTCCCAACCACTCACACACACACACACACCACCGCACCGTGTCCCAACCACTCACACACATTCCTCTACACACACACACACCACGCACACCGTGTCCCAACCACTCACACACACTCCTCTACACACACACCACCGCACACCGTGTCCCAACCACTCACACACTCCTCTACACTCACACCAACCGCACACTGTGTCCCAACCACTCACACACACTCCTCTACACACACACACACAACCGCACACCGCATCCCAACCACTCACACACACCTCTACACACACACCACCCGCACACTGTGTCCCAACCACTCACACACCTCTACACTCACACCACCCGCACACCGCGTCCCAACCACTCACACACACTCCTCACACACACCACCCAACACCGTGTCCCAACCACTCACACCAACCGCACACCGTGTCCCAACCACTCACACACCTCTACACTCACACCAACCGCACACCGTGTCCCAACCACTCACACACACTCCTCTACACTCACACACCACCCGCACACCGTGTCCCAACCACTCACACACTCTACACACACACCAACCGCACACGTCCCAACCACTCACACACATTCCTCTACACACACACCACCGCACACCGCGTCCCAACCACTCACACACACTCCTCTACACACACACACACACCGCACACCGTCCCAACCACTCACACATTCCTCTACACACACACACCGCACACCGTGTCCCAACCACTCACACACCTCTACACACACACACCACCGCACACCGTGTCCCAACCACTCACACACACTCCTCTACACTCACACCAACCGCACACTGTGTCCCAACCACTCACACACACTCCTCTACACACACACCAACCACACACCGCATGCATCCCAACCACTCACACACACTCCTCTACACACACACCACCTGCACACCGTGTCCCAACCACTCACACACACTCTACACTCACACCAACCGCACACCGCGTCCCAACCACTCACACACACCTCTACACACACACCACCCGCACACCGTCCCAACCACTCACACACACCTCCACACTCACACACCACCCGCACACCATGTCCCAACCACTCACACACTCCTCTACACACACACCACCCGCACACCATGTCACAACCACTCACACACTCCTCTACACACACACACCAACCGCACACAGCGTCCCAACCACTCACACACACCTCTACACACACCACCGCACACCGCGTCCCAACCACTCACACACACTCACACACCACCCGCACACCATGTCCCAACCACTCACACACACTCCTCTACACACACACCAACCGCACACCGTGTCCCAACCACCACACACACTCCTCTACACACACCAACCGCACAACGCGTCCCAACCACTCACACACACTCCTCCACACTCACACACCACCCGTACACCGTGTCCCAACCACTCACACACACTCCTCTACACACACACCAACCGCACACCGTGTCCCAAAAACTCACAGACTTTTACTTTTAGGTCTCTTTATTGCTAAAAGTGAAAAATAATGCTTATGCAATAAAGTACAAAAAAAAATAATAAATAGGGGAAAAAGAGAGACAAATGAACTGCATGAGAGGTAATAAGAGTTTAAAAAAAATATTAACCAAAACATTTTGTAAAGTTGGAACAAAAATCACAAATATATAAATTTATTCCCCATTTGCATTGAAAGGTTTCCATGTCCCCGAAGATCTGGTAAAAAGCGTACTTGATTTTTACTCGTGTATGTATTAAACCCGTATTAACAGGGATCACTTCAGTTAATCCTTTTCCATTTAACTTCCTTTTTCTGGACAATCATATGGCTAATTTTGCTTCCCCAAATAAAAAGTTCAGTAGTACCTGCTCTTTTTGTATTTGAGGCCAGAGGTGGGAAGTAATGAAGTACAAATACTTTGTTACTGTAATTAAGTAGATTTTTCTGGTATCAGTATTTTACTCCACTATTTATTTTCCGGACAACTAAAAAAATCTAGTGGAACATCGTCCCAGAAGAGTGGAGGGAATTATAAGAGCAAATTGGGACAATGCTCAAAAACATACCATACTTATGACCAGGTGACCCAATACTTTTAGAAATAGAGTACATATATATATATATATATATATATATATATATATATATATATATATATATATATATATATATATATATATTGCTTTTTTCTGCTCTTTCCCATAACTTCATGGTGTGACTGATCAACTTAATTCCTCTGTAGTTACTGCAGGTCTGCACATCTCCTTCTCCTTCTTCTTCTCCTTCTTCTTCTTTCTTCTTCTTTCTTCTTCTTCCCCTCACCACATCCATGAATCTTCTTCTTGGTCTTCCTCATTTCCTCCTTCCTGGTGGCTCCATCATCAGCATTCTCCTACTGATATACCAAATGTCAATCCTCTGCAAATGTCCAAACCATCTCAGTCTCACCTCCCTCACCTTGTCTCCAAAACGTCCTACATGCGCTGTCCCCAGAGGAGGGAAGTAACGAAGTACAAATACTTTGTTAATGTACTTAAGTAGATTTTTTTGGTATCAGTACTTTACTCCACTATTTATTTTTCAGACAACTTTTTACTTTTACTGATTAAATTTTTAAACAAATATCTGTACTTTTTACTTCTTACATTTTTACACTGGTGTATAAAGTCCTGACTCTCACTCACCACAGATGTAGACTAGTTTACAAAGCACAGAATCAGCAGGCAGAAAGCAACAAGAAGTAAAGCTAACGTTGATGAGACAGAGGGAGTCAGTGATGTAAACATGACTGAAAACAGAGACATTCCTGATCTTCATCATCATCATCATCATCATTATCATCATCTTTTCAAGATGATCAAGATCTTTTCTCTGCTTGTGTTCTATATTTGGATGTTCAGCATGGACACATTCATTAGGTAACATTTTTAATTAGTTTTGCGCTATCAATTCAGCGCGCATTAACCTCCTCCTTGGCCTTCCTCTTTTCCTCCTTCCTGGTGGCTCCATCCTCAGCATTCCTCTCCCTCTGATTTTTTTTTTATTGTATGAGGAAGTCTGGTGTGTCAGAGACGTATGTGAGGGTGGTGCAGGACATGTATGAGGACAGTGTGACAGCAGTGAAGTGTGCAGTAGGAACGACAGAATGGTTCAAGATGGAGGTTAGACTGCATCAAGGATCGGCTCTGAGCCCTTTCCTGTTTGCAATGGTGATGGACAGGTTGAAGGACGGGGTCAGACTGGAGTCTTAATGAACTAAGATGTTCGCGGATGATATTGGTCTTTGTGGTAAGAGTAGGTAAGGGTAAGGGAAGACATGCAGGTAGTTGGTTTGAAAGAGGCAGATGTAGAGGACAGGGGGGTATAGAGATGGATGACCCGCTGTGGCGACCCCTAATGGGAGAAGATGAAAGAAGAAGTAGTAGTAGTTATGGAACAACCTTCCAATCAGTGTTCGGGACTCAGACACAGTCTCAGTGTTCAAGTCGAGGCTGAACACATATTTATTTAGTGGAGTCTTTAGTCAGTAGGTGTTTGTGAGGTAAAGGAGCAGATCTGGAGGGATCATGGATATAAAGTGTTTGGTGAACTGGGATATTTGGATGCTGTCGTCTCCTCACTCTCACACGTTCACTCAGGTTTGTTGATGGTGGTGTGGTGGGTCGTCTCTTATCCCAGAGATCCTCATGTCTGTGTTTCCTTCTGCTTCTCCCCTTTAGTTTTGCTGCTACAGTGAGTCTTACCAGAGTCCAAACTGCACAGTGACCTTAATTTTCGTACAACAATAAGGACACAATAATCCATATTCATGTCCTGGTCTGCCTCTGGCCGAAGTTCTCTTCGATTGCAGGCCACTCTGTGCAGCTGGGGACGGTTTCTCATCAACGCCTTGGGTATCCATAAAATTCCGGAGTAAGAACGGGAGCTTTGAGGATGGATTTGGACTGTAGTTAATGTCAACAGTCTGCTACACTGACTAAGGACTAAAGTTTGCTTTCTACAGCCTTTTTCCACCTTAGAAATATTTCTAAGTTAAGAAACATGTTGTCTATATCTGATGCAGAGAAGCTTGTCCATACGTTCATGACCTCCAAACTGGACTATTGTAATGCATTACTAGGTGGTTGTCCTGCATCATCAATAAACAAGCTTTAGTTAGTTCAGAATGCAGCAGCCAGAGTTCTCACAAGGTCAAGAAAATATGATCCATACCACCCCAATCTTCTCATCCCTACACTGGCTTCCTGTCAAGTTTTGAATCTAGTTCAAACTACTACTTTTACTTATAAAACACTAAATGGTTCTATCCAGTCTTTTAACATGCTACAATCCGCAATGCTCCTTGAGATATTAAAACTCTGGGCTTCTAGTAGTTCCTAGAATATCAAAGTCCACTAAAGGTGGTAGATCATTCTCACATTTAGCTTCTAAACTCTGGAACAGTTGTGTTCGGGGCTCAGACACACTCTCCCAGTTTAATTGCAGATTAAAAACTTATCTTTTTAGCAAAGCCTACACATTCAATTCAATTCAATTCAATTTTATTTGTATAGCGCTTTTAACAATGAACATTGTCTCAAAGCAGCTTTACACAGATAATGTGGTGATTAAACGTAAATATGTTCTTTGTAAGTATGTTTGTCCCTGATGAGCAACTGTGGCAAGGAAAAACTCCCCGAGATGGCATAAGGAAGAAACCTTGAGAGGAACCAGACTCAAGAGGGATCCCATCCTCATCTGGGTTGCACCAAATGTCCATTTGAAGCAGATATACAATGTTGCGGGTTACAGTGATGACGATCAGAAGCAAACTGCACTCCCGAGTCAGTGCAGCAGACCGCCGACACCAACTACAGTCCAATCCATCCTCAAAGCACCCGTTCTACTCCGGAATTACATGGAACCACCCAAGGTGATTGATGAGATACCGTCCCAAGCTGCACAGAAGTGTGAAGATCCACGGAGGGGAGAGGGGCAGGAACAGTGGTCACTGGAACCTCAGGAGCATGTTTAACTCGACCGAGAGAGAGAGAGAGAGAGAGAGAGAGTGACGGGAAGAGAAGGATATGGATTATTAAGTGTCCCTATTGGTGTATGAAAGTTAATGTCACTGTGCAGTTTGGACTCCGGCAAGACTCGCTATGGCAGCATAACTAAAAGGGAGAACCAGAAGGTAACACAGACATGAGGGATCTCTGGGATAAGAGACGACCCACCACACCACCGTCAACAAACCTGAGTGAACGTGTGAATGTGAGGGGACGACAGCATACAAATATACCAGTTCACCAAACACTCTATATCCATGTTCCCTCCAGATCTGTGCCTTTACCTAAGAAAAATCTACTGATAGAAGGCTGTTCCATAACTGTGGGGCTTTATAAGAGAAAGATCTGCCCCTGCTGTAATCTTCATTATTTGAGGAACCAACAGATAGCCAGCACCTTTTGATCTAAGTAGGCGTGGAGGATCATACTGGTACAGAAGTTCACTCAGATACTGCGGTGCGAGACCGTTAAGTGCTTTATACGTCAGTAGTAATATTTTATAATCAATGCGAGATTTGATTGGGAGCAGTGTAGATGATTAAAACAGGGGTGATGTGGTCATATTTCCTAGATCTAGTGAGGACTCTTGCTGCTGCATTCTGAACTAACTGAAGCTTATTTATGCACTTACTCCAACACCCAGACAGTAAAGCGTTACAGTAGTCTAATCTAGAAGTAACAAAAGCATGAACTAGTTTTTCTGCATCCTGTAATGACATCATATTTCTAATTTTAGCAATAGTAACATAACACACATCACATCATAACCTTGTGCTTCAGAACATCTGATCACATCACATTATCAACTTGTGCTGTTAATATCATGAACAGCAGCTACGCTAATTCCTCTCCACTACTTCTCTTTCTCTCCCCATCCCGAGGCATCATGAGGTTGGCCAGCTCCAGTCACGTTCCACCTAATGAAGATTATGGACCTTTAAAGAAGTAGATGCCGAACTCGCAAACATCCCGAACCACCTAGAGACGTACCAGTGCCAATTGGATCCCACTTCATGTGTGAAGTTTTGACATTGGACCTCCTGGAGTGTTAAAGGTTCTGGCATGGAGAAGCTGGTGTTGGATCTGTGATGATCTCAGATGTTGAGCTATTTTATGAATTGCTCAGTAGCTCCTAGTTTTATAACCATAAAGACTGTATAAGACTGTAGATAGATCATCACTTAAAATCACACACTCCAGTACTCATGTTAGTTCTCACTCTTCAGTGTTCTGTATTGTTGAAAGATTCATGATCAAACTCTTGATGTCATCCAAATGAGGATGAGGTTCCCCTTTTGAGTCTGGTTCCTCTCAAGGTTTCTTCCTCATAACATCTAAGGGAGTTTTTTCTTGCCACATTTGCCACGGCTGCTCATCAGGGACAAATACACACCATTCACCTTCACTGTTGATTTCTGTAAAGCTGCTTTGAGACAATGTCTGTTGTGAAAAGCGCAATAGAAATAAACTTGACTTGACTTGACTTTGCACCATCACTGCACCTCAACACTGTTTATCTGTGATAAATGGACATTTGGTGGCACCCAGATGAGGATGAGGCTTCCTCTGAGGTCTGGTTCCTCTCAAGGTTTCTTCCTTCTGCATCTCAGGGAGTTTTTCCTTCACCACAGTTGCCACCGGCTTGTTCATCAGGAACAAACTTACACTTATAAAGAACACATTATCCATTTTTATCACCACATTATCTGTGTAAAGCTGCTCTGAGACAATGTTCATTGTTAAAAGTGCAATAAAAATAAAGATTAATTGAATTTAATAGTTTGGTGTGGTCAGGTGAGGTGTGATCAGGTGAGGTGTGGTCAGGTGAGGTGTGGTCAGGTGTGGTCAGATGGAATGCTTTTTTGTTGCTAATGTTACAGTCAACACACTTATTTTACCTGTTTAAATTGGAATCATAAGACCACGAAATTGTGCCAAATAGTTTAAGGTGATAAAATTAAATTGGATGTTTTATGTGAGAAAGTATTTCTGTCTAGACGCCTCGGACACTTCACCAAGACGTGAAGAATCTATATGACCTATGACCTCCACTATGTAAATAAACTACTAAAGCCTGCTAAAATATTCACACACATATATTAATAAACATGTTCATCTTAATTATATAAATCTCTCTCTCACACACACAAACACATACACACAAATGATGTAAAAAAAAAACATAAATCTAAGTGTATAAGAAGTGTGCATGTCAACAGTGTTCTTGTTCTCTGCGGTTGCTCAGATCTAGCAGCAGATCAAAATTCTGTTGAACTCAAACAGCAGCGCTCGAGTCTTGGCTTGGATCCGTGACCTCTATGTCATGAGCACTTCGTCCTCTGAAGGCAAACACGCTCACGCTGCACACGTTCACCTCCACTGAAATTGATGTCGAGTCTCCTGAGACCCCAAAACTAGAAAAGTAGAAAAAAAGCTGTGAGTGATCGAATTTACTTCACAGGGAAACAAATGAACAGATGAATGAAAAAAAAAGACAAATAGATTTAAAAAGGAAGAGATCCGACATGTACTTTATTGTAAATATACAGGTGCATCTCAATAAATTTAAATATCATTAACCTCTTAGCCTTCAGTGTCGTGCCAATGTTAACAATATCACATTGTCCTCAGGTGTTGATGTTTAACAATAGAATAAATGAAAAGGGACAAGAGTAAAATTACAAACTAAAAATCATTCTAAGGCTCTTAGCTTCAAGCAGCGATGGAAAATGTATAACGAATGTATTTGCTAAATATGTGTAAGCAGTACACACAAACAACATGCATAAAAAATCTAGTACTTACATTATTATTTAAAAAAAGACTTAAAAACACATCCACTGCTGCTAATCCCGGTTTACTAGGAAAGATGAGGCTCCATTGAACAACATGCCATTAAGCATTTTAACTCCAACCAAACAATAGTGTTGTAATTTAGATGGGTTTTTTTTTGTTTACGTCACAGTGCTTTGGGGGGTGTATTGTATGTTAATGTTTTGGAACAACTTTCGCATAAAAAACATCATCTCGGTGGTGAAAAATCAAACATGGCTGATAGAATATAGTGTTACAGAACAAATAAGACCACACAATAAAACAACAACAAAAACAAAAAAACAGTTAAAGAGGAGAAATCTCGGGCTTTAGTCTACACTCTATAGGCAGGTGTCATGACGTTCAGAATGCAGCAGCAAGAGTCCTCACTAGATCTAGAAAATATGAGCACATCAGCCCTGTTTTAATCATCTACACTGCTCCCAATTACATCTCACACTGATTATAAAATACTACTACTGACGTATAAAGCACTTAACGCTCTCACACTGCAGTATCTGAGTGAACTTCTGTACCAAGATGATCCTCCACACCTACTTAGATCAAAAGGTGCAGGCTATTTGTTGGTACCTCAAATAATGAAGACTCCAGCAGGGGGCAGATGTTTCTCTTATAAACCCCACAGTTATGGAACAACCTTCCAATCAGTGTTCGGGACTCAGACACAGTCTCAGTGTTCAAGTCGAGGCTGAACACATATTTATTTAGTGGAGTCTTTAGTCAGTAGGTGTTTGTGAGGTAAAGGAGCAGATCTGGAGGGATCATGGATATGGAGTGTTTGGTGAACTGGGATATTAAGATGCTGTCGATGCACAAGACCACTGATGTCTGTGTTTCCTTCTGCTTCTCCCTTTTACTTCTGCTGCTATAGCGAGTCTAAGCAGAGTCCAAACTGCACAGTGACATTAACTTTAATACAACAATAAGGACACATAATAATCCAGATCATTCTCTTCCACTCTTTTATCTATTTCTCTCTCTCTCTCTCTCTCTCTCTCTCTCTCTCTCTCTCTCTCTGAAATTACGGAGTAAGAACAGGAGCTTTAAGGATGGATTTGGAATGTAGTTAACGTCAGCAGTTTGCTTCTGATCTCCATCACTGCACCGCAACATCGTATATCTGTAATAAATGGACATTCGGTGGAACCCAGATGAGGATGAGGTTCCCTTTTGAGTCTGGTTCCTCTCAAGGTCTCTTCCTTCTGCATCTCAGGGAGTTTTTCCTTCACCACAGTCTCCACCGACTTGTTCATCAGGGACATCAAGAACATCTTCATTTTTATCACCACATTATCTGTGTAAAGCTGCTCTGAGACAATGTTCATTTTTAAAAGTGCAATAAAAATAAACATGAATTGAATTACATTACACTTCACTATACTACACCACAGTATACTGGACTACACTATAATACTCTACAATACACCACACAACATTATACTACACTACACCATAATACAAACCTGATTCCTAAAAAGTTGGGACACTGTAAAAAATTGTAAAAACAGAATGCAATGATGTGAAAGTTTCAAATTTTAATATTTTATTTAGAACACAACATAGACGACATCTCAAATGTTTAAACTGAGAAAATGTTTCATTTTAAGGGAAAAATAAGTTGATTTTAAATTTCATGGCATCAACACATCTCAAAAAAGTTGGGACAAGGCCATGTCTCCACTGTGTGGCGTCCTCTCTTCTCTTTATAACAGTCTGTACACGTCTGGGGACTGAGGAGACAAGCTGCTCAAGTTTAGGAATAGAAATGTTCACCCATTCTTGTCTAATACAGGCTTCTAGTTGCTCAACTGTCTCAGCTCTTTGTTGTCACATCTTTCTCTTTATGATGCACCAAATGTTTTCTATGAGTGAAAGATCTGGACTGCAGGTGTTTTCAGTACCCGGATTCTTCTTCTACACAGCCATGATGTTGTAATTGATGCAGTATGTGGTCTGGCATTGTCATGTTGGAAAATGCAAGGTCTTCCCTGAAAGAGACGTCTGGATGGGCGCATATGTTGTTCTAGAACTTGGATATACCTTTCAGCATTGATAGTGCCTTTCCAGATGTGTAAGCTGCCCATGCCACACACACTCATGCAACCCCATACCATCAGAGATGCAGGCTTCTGAACTGAGCGCTGATAACAACCTGGGTTGTCCTTATCCTCTTTAGTTCGGATGACATGGCTTCCCATTTTTTTACAAAAATAACTTCAAATTTTGATTCGTCTGACCACAGAACAGTTTTCCACTTTGTCACAGTCCATTTCAAATGAGCCTTGGTCAGGAGAAAATGCCTGCACCTCTGGATCATGTTTAGATACGGCTTCTTTTTTGACCAATAGAGTTTTAGCCGGCGACGGGGAATGACACGGTGTAAGGGCCCGAAGATCACGAGCATCCAGTATGGTTTTCCAGCCTTCACCCTTATGCACAGAGATTGTTCCAGATTCTCTGAATCTTTGGATGATATTATGCACTGTAGATGATGAGAACTTCAAACTCTTTGCAATTTTTCTCTGAGAAACTCCTTTCTGATGTTGCTCCACTATTTTTCACCGCAGCATTGGGGGAATTGGTGATCCTCTGCCCATCTTGACTTCTGAGAGACACTGCCACTCTGAGAGGCTCTTTTTATACTCAATCATGTTGCCAATTGACCTAATAAGTTGTAAATTGGTCCTCCAGCTGTTCCTTATATGTACATTTAACTTTTCCGACCTCTTATTGCTACCTGTCCCAACTTTTTTGAAATCCAAATTGAGCCAATATTTGGCATGAAATTTCAAAATAATATATAAGTTATATTAAAATATAAGTTTATGAGATTTGTAAATTATTGCATTCCTTTATTATTCACAATTTGTACAGTGTCCCAACTTTTTTGGAATCGGGTTTGTACACTACATTACACTACACTAGACTACTCTACACTACACTACTCCACATTACACTACACTACACTACTCTGCTCTACACTACACTACACTACTCCACATTACACTACACTACTCTACACTACACTACACTACTCCACATTACACTACACTACACTACACTACACTAACTTTCTACTTTTAAATTCTGATAAGACTGAGATTTTGCTCATCGCCCAAAACTGGTATACAGACGCCCAGCATCTCAACCTGCATTTAGACGGATGTTCTGTAACCACTAGTTCAACGGTAAAAGACCTGGGTGTTATTTTAGACAGCGACTTGTCTTTCAAAAATCACATCAATCAGGTTACAAAACAGCCTTCTTTCACCTTAGAAATATTTCTAAGCTAAGAAATATGTTGTCTATATCCGATGCAGAGAAGCTCGTCCATGCTTATGACCTCCAGAATAGACTACTGTAATGCGTTACTAGGTGGATGTCCTGCTTCATTAATAAACAAGCTTCAGTTAGTCCAGAATGCAGCAGCCAGAGTTCTTACAAGGTCAAAAAAATATGATCACATAACCCCGATCTTATCGTCCCTACATTGGCTTCCTGTTAAGTTTCGAATAGACTACAAACTATTACTTCTCACTTATAAAGCACTAAATGGTTTGACTCCCATGTATCTATCCAGTCTTTAACACGCTACAATCCGCCACGCCCCTGAGATCTCAAAACTCTGGGCTTCTAGTAGTTCCTAGAATAGCAAAGTCCACTAAAGGTGGTAGAGCATTTTCACATTTAGCTCCTAAACTCTGGAATAGTCTTCCTGACGGTGTTCGGGGCTCAGACACACTCACCCAATTTAAGTGTAGATTAAAACATATCTTTTAGCAAAGCCTACACATAACACACATCACATCATAACCTTGTGCTCCAGAACATCTGATCACATGCACATTATCAACTTGTGCTGTTAATATCATGAACAGCAGCTACGCTAATTCCTCTCCACTGCTTCTCTTTCTCTCCCCATCCCGAGGCATCCTGAGGTTGCTCCAGCTCCAGTCACCTCCCACCTCGTGATGATTACGGACCTTTAAAGAAGTAGATGCCGAACTCACAAACATCCTGAACCATCTAGAGACGTACCAGTGCCATTTGGATCCCGCTACATGTGTGGAGTTTTGACATTGGACCTCCTGGAGTGTTTAAAGGCTCTGGCATGGAGAAGCTGATGCTGGATCTGTGGTGATCACAAATGCTGAGCTTATAAAACTCGGAGCTACTAACCATATAGACTGTTTAAGACTGCAGAAAGAACATTACTTATAATCTTATACTCCAGTAATCATGTTAGTTCTCACTCTCCAGTGTTCTGTATTGTTGAAAGATTTATGATCAAACTCTTGATGTCACCCAGATGAGGATGGGTTCCCTTTGAGTCTGGTTCCTCTCAAGGTTTCTTCCTCATAACATCTAAGGGAGTTTTTCCTTGCCACAGTCGCCACGGCTTGCTCATCAGGGACAAATGCACACCATTCACCATCACTGTTGATTTGTGTAAAGCTGCTTTGAGACAATGTCTGTTGTGAAAAGCGCTATACAAATAAACTTGACTTGACTTGACTTGACTACTCCACATTACACTACACTACACTACTCCACATTACACCACACTACACTACTCTACTCTACACTACACTACACCACACTACTCTACACTACACCACACTACTCCACATTACACCACACTACTCTACACCACACTACACTACTCTACACTACACTACACTACACCACACTACTCCACATTACACTACACCACACTACACTACTCTACTCTACACTACACTACACCACACTACTCTACTCTACACTACACCACACTACACTACTCTACTCTACACTACACTACACTACACCACACTACACTACTCTACTCTACACTACACTACACTAGACTACACTACATTACTTTACACTACACTACACCACACTACATTAAACTACACTACATATTTTATCACACACATACATACAGAGTACGACATGCAGTAAAATGCTTTATACGACTGTCCAACATTTAAGCATGAAAAAAGGAATAGAATATAAGGGTAAAAGTAGATTAGTAGATAAATAATAAAAGTATAAACTATAGAAAATATATGTATATACATGAATCTAGAAGGGAATAGATGCGTATGGCAGATATTGACAGTACAAATTAAAGTGACACTGTGCAGTTCAGAGTTAAAGTGACAGTCCAGAGTGTCATATAATAGTGCAAAAAAGTTAAGTGAAGATGGAGAGAGAGGTCCAGAACTGATCCTAGGTGTTTCCTGGTTTAAACTCTGAAAGGCCTGCGGGAAGAAGCTCCACCTCATTCTCTCCGTGTTCTCTTTCAGGGAGCAGAAGCGTTTCCCTGAACGTAACAAAGAAAATAGTCCATTACTGGGACGGCTGAGGTCCTTCACAATCTTTCTGGCTCTGGTCCTGCACCGCGTGGTGTAGATGTCCTGCAGGTTAGGGAGCTCGGTGCGGATGGTACGTTCAACTGACCGCACCACCCTCTGGAGGCTTTGCCTGTCCTGCATGGTCCTGTTCCCGAACCAGGTAATGATGCTACCCGTCAGAACGCTCTCAATGGTGCAAGTGTAAAAGTTCCTTACCACCTGAGAGGGAAGTTTAAAGTCCCTTAAGCGTCTCAGATGGTACAGATGCTGCCGGGCTTCTTCACCAGGGTGTTGATGTGACAGGACCAAGACAGGTCCTGTGTGATGTGAACACCAAGGTACCAGAAACTGTCCACTCTCTCCACTGGGGTCCCGTTGATGTTTGTCCACTATCAACTCTTTAGTCTTGCTGATGTTCAGGAGAAGATTGTTCTACTGGCACCATCTCTCCAGGTTTTTAATCACCTGTAGGTAGGCCGTCTCATCATTGTTGGAGATCAGGCCCACCACAACAGTATCGACAGCAAACTTGATGATGGTGGAGATGGTGGTGAAGTGGCCACACAGTCATATGTGTACAGTGGGTGGATGAGGTGTGTTTGCCCACCCGTATGGCTTGTGGTTTGTCTGTCAGGAAGTTGGAGATCCATTGACACAGCGGCAGAGTCCCAGGACCTCAACTTAGAGGTGAGTGTGGAGGGAATTATAGTGTTCAAATCAAAAAAATAAAAAATAAACTAAAATTTTATTTGGAACATACACATACATACAGGGTACGACATGCAGTGAAATGCTTTGTACGACTGTCTGGCATGAGGGAATAGGATAGGGAGAAGAAATAAAACAAAGAAAAAAGAAGACAGATAAATAAAGACAATAAACCATGTTAAATATAAAATATATAAAGATAAAGATATATATAGAAAACATTTTATGTACAGGGTATGTTTATGGATACAAGGTATGCTAATGTACAGTAAACAGTAATCACATAAGGTGTTTGATGTGATTGTCCTTAAAGTGAACGTGTGTGGTATGGTGTGGTATAAAGTGAACGTGTGCGATGTGGTGTTTTAAAAAGTGAACGTGTGCGGTGTGGTGTGGTATAAAGTGAACGTGTGCGATGTGGTGTTTTAAAAAGTGAACGTGTGCGGTGTGGTGTGGTATAAAGTGAACGTGTGCAGTGTGGTGTGGTATAAAGTGCAGTGTGCTGTGCCAATCCACAGTTAAATTGACTGTCCAGAGTTTAAAGTGTTGTAATGCGAAAAGAAAAGAAAAATATTTGCAGAAGTGTGATGATGGAGAGAGTGACCAGCTTTTAGATCCAGCTTTTAGATACTGGGTGTTTCCTGGTTTAAACTCCGAATGGCCTGCGGGAAGAAGCTCCTCCTCATTCTTTCTGTGTTTGCTTTTAGAGAGCAGAAGCGTTTCCCTGAACACAACAAAGAAAAGAGTCCATTGTTGGAATGGCTGAGGTCCTTCATAATCTTCCTGGCTTTGGTCCGGCACCGCGTGCTGTAGATGTCCTGCAGGTTAAGGAGCTTGGTGTGGATGGTACATTCTGCTGACCGCACCACCCTCTGGAGGGCTCGCCTGTCCTGCATGGTGCTGTTCCCAAACCAGGAAGTGATGCTACCCGTCAGAACGCTCTCAATGGTACAAGTGTAAAAAGTCTTTAGCACCTGAGAGGGTAGTTTAAAGTCCCTTAAGCATCTCAGATGGGTGTTGGTGTGACAGGACCAAGACAGGTCCTGTGTGATGTGAACACCAAGGTACCGGAAACTGTCCACTCTCTCCACTGGGGTCCTGTTGATGTTTAGCGGTTGGTATGACCGCTTCTGCTTCGTGCTGAAGTCCACGATCAACTCCTTAGTCTTGCTGACGTTCAGGGGAAGATTGTTCTCCTGGCAACATCTCTCCAGGTTTTTAACCTCCTGTAGGTAGGCCGTCTCGTCGTTGTTGGAGATCAGGCCCACTACAACAGTGTCGTCAGCAAACTTGATAATGGTGGTGGAGTTGGAAGTGGCCACACAGACGTATGTGTACAATGAGTACAGCAGGGGGCTCAGAACACAACCCTGGGGAGCTCCAGTGCTGAGGGTGAGGGTGGATGAGGTGTGTTTGCCCACCCGTACGGCTTGTGGTCTGTCTGTCAGGAAGTTAGAGATCCATTGACACAGCGGCAGGCTGAGTCCCAGGATCTCCAACTTAGAGGTGAGTGTGGAGGGAATTATGGTGTTAAAAGCTGAACTGTAGTCCACAAACAGCATCTGGAGCCGGAGCAGTCATGAGGCAGCCGACCTCACCGGCGCCATCTTGCAACCTTCAATGTTCTGTTGAACGTTGAACTGTAGTCCACAAACAGCATGTTTGTATAATTCCCTTTTCTGTAGTCCTGTAGATGGCTCATAGTTGTGTGCAGGAGATGAGCAATGGCGTCCTCAGTAGAACGGTTCTGGTGGTATGTGAACTGTAGAGGGTCCAGTGTGTCTGGTAGTGTCGCAGTGATGAAGTCTCTGACCAGTCTTTCAAAGCACTTCAACTTTCTGACAGAAACTTTCAAGTTTCTGTCCTGGGGTTTCTTCAGGACAGAAACAATGGTGGACTGTTTAAGCCATGAGGGGACAACAGACTTTTCCAGGGAGAGGTTGAATATCTCGGTGAACACTGGTGCTAGTTGGTCAGCACAGGCTTTCAGAACCCGACCTGTGATAACATCTGGTCCTGCTGCCTTCCTGGTACTCACTCTTCTGAATGACCTCCTCACGTCATGCTCCGAGATGGTGAATGTGTTTACCTCTCTGGCTCTCTCAGCATGCTGCTTGTGCTGCTAGCGCCGCTAGTGTGAGTAGCTGCAGCCTCGAAGCGAGCATAAAAAAGGTGTTTAGCTTGTCTGCCAGAGAAGCGTCGGCATTCTCCGTTCTGGAAGATTGTATTTTATAGTTTATGATGTTTCTTAGTCCCTGCCACAGGCTCCGAGAGCCACCATGTTGGAACTGTGACTCTAGTTTCCTCCCGTAGCGCCGCTTTGCTCCTTCACCATTCTGTGCACACTGTAAGATGCAGCCTTGTACTTGTCCATGTCCCCAGTGGCGAGCCCCATGTCGTAGGCAGTGGAGCTGGATCTCAGAGCATCGCGGATGGTTTTATCCACCCACAACTTCTGGTTGGGAAAAGTTCTGATGGTGGTTTTCTGTACTGTTTCATTTGCTAGTTTTCCGATGAATCCCACAAACGCTTCTGTAAACATTCTGACATCATCAGAGCTGCGCCTGAACATGTACCAGTCTGCGTCATGTCCGCTTGATGTGGAATATAAATGGCACTGACCATGTCCATGCTGAGTTCCCGAGGTAAATAAAAAGAGTGAGATTTGATGGTCAGTAGTTCCAGATTTGGTGTGCAGGAGTGTGAAAGGGAAACAATGCTTGCGCTGTTGCACCAGTTGTTGTTCACCATCAGACACACTTCACCTCCCCTTGACTTCCCCCATTCCAGTGTTCTGTCCATGCGGTGAACCAAGAAAATCTTAGCCAGCTGGATTTCATGGTCTGGTACTGCTGAGTTCAGCCATGTCTCGGTGAAGCAGAGAAGGTTGCAGTCCGAATGTCCCTCTGGACCTTGACCCTTGCCCTGAGGTCGTCAAGCTTGTTTTCCAAAGACTGAACATTGGCTAACAGGATACTAGGTAGGGGAGCATGGTGTGTGAGAGCCCTCAACTTGTTTCTGACACTGGCTTGTTCCCCTTGCAGATGCCGGTACCTTGCAGATGCCGGTACTGGCTGAGAGAGATCCTGAGGAAGAACAAAGGACGCAAGTCCTTTGTTCTTCCTCAGGATCTCTCTCAGCCAGCATAGGTTCAGGTTTAAAAACGGCAAAAAGTGAGTAGATTGTAAACCAATAGATATGAGTGGCTCTGTCATATGTATTGATGGCCATCTTATATAAAGAGAACGGTGTCTATGAAAATAAATATATATAAAAAAACGACCTCACCGGCGCCATCTTGCATCAACATTACACTACATTACATTACACAACACTACACTAGACTACTTCACATTACTCTACACTACACTACACTAAACTACACTACACTAGATAACTCCACATTACTCTACACTACACGACACACCACTGCTGTACTCCACATTGTTCTGCACTAGACTACTAACACTCTACACTCTACAGATGATGAGATACTGCAAGTCATCCAATCTTGCAATCCCACCACCTGCCCCCTGGATCCAATCACTATGCTTCAGACCATCACACAAGATCTCCTGCCCTTCATCTCCACAATCATCAACAGGTCATTAACATCTGGCTATATACCAACTACCTTCAAGCAAGCAAGGGTTATTCCCATCTTGAAGAAACCTGCTCTGGATCCATCAGACATCAACAACTACAGACTGGTATCACTTCTCTCCTTTCTTTCTAAATCTCTGGAACGCACTGTTTTAAACCAACTGTCTGTCTATCTCTCACAGAAAAACCTCCATGATCCGAACCAGTCTGGGTTCAAAGCCCTTTTGGCTGTTTCTGAGAAACTGCATGCTGCTCGGTCAGCCAAACTGTCATCTGTACTTATCTTTCTGGACCTTTCAGCAGCATTTGACACAGTCAACCACAAGACACTTTTGCCAAACCTCAAGAGCCTCGGTATCCGCAGAACAGCATGGGAATGGTTTGCTTCCTACCAGGTAACATGGAGGGGATCCACATCTGCCCTGTGCAGACTCACCACTGGTGTCCCACAAGGCTCAGTACTTGATCCCCTCCTTTTCTCCCTCTATACCCACTCCATTGGTGAAGTCATAGCCTGACATGGGTTTTCTTATCACTGCTATGCAGATGACACTCAACTAATCTTTTTTTCCCTCCATCAGATACCACAGCTTCTGCTCGGATCTCAGCATGCTTGACAGACATATCTTCATGGATAAGTGCTCACCAACTAAAATTTAACCCCAGCAAAACAGAACTGCTGGTCATCCCAGGTCATTCATCTCCAGGTCAAGATCTCCAAATAAGGCTTCATGACTCTCTGCTCTCCCCTTCAGCCACTGCTGATAACCTTGGGGTAACTATGGACAATGAACTGTCTTTCTTCTCACATGTCGCTAATGTGGCTCATGCTTGTCGATTTCTTCTCTACAACATCCGAAGGATTCGACCATTTCTGTCCACACAGGCTGCCCAGGTGCTTGTTTAGTCTCTTGTCATTTCAAGACTTGACTACTGCAACTCTCTGCTGGCAGGTCTTCCCCGGAACACTATTCGTCCATTGCAAAATGCAGCTGCAAGGCTTGTGTTCAATCAGCCCAAGTTCTCCCACACCACCCCACTGCTGCTCCTTCACTGGCTTCCAGTAGCTGCACGTATCAGATTCAAAACACTGATGCTTGCCTACAAGGCCAAAAATGGACCAGTGCCATCTCCTCAGTACCTCAGTGACCTCATCACATCTCGCACTGCACCACGCTGTCTGAGATCCTCCAGCACTGCTCGATTGGTACCACCTTCTCTCAGAATGAGAGGTAAGTACACTTCAAGGCTCTTCTCTGTTCTGGCACCGAGGTGGTGGAATGAACTTCCCCTAGATGTCCGTACAGCGGAGTCCCTGACTATTTTCAAGCGACGACTGAAGACCTTCATCTTCCTGAAACACTTAAATTAGCACTTTCCAATTTTGTAGAATTCAAGAGTTATATTTATATTAAGTGTGTAATCTGGTGTACAGTGTAGATTTATTCATTACTAGAGACTCTGGATAAGGGAGTCTGCTAAATGCCACAAATGTAAATGTAAATGTAAATGTACACTACACTACACTACACTGCATCACACTACACTACACTACACAACACTACATGACACTACACTAGACAACTCCACATTACACTACAATACACTTCATGACACTACACTACTTCACATTACTCTACACTACACTACACTACATCACACTACACTACCACTACATTACACTACACTACCACCACATTACACTACACAACACTACACTAGACTACTCCACATTCTATACACTTACTACACTACACTACACTACATGACACAACACTACTCTACTCAACAATACTCAACACTACACTACATGACACTTCACTAAATGAGACTACACTGCATCACACTACACTACACAACACTACACTACATTACTCCACGTTACTCTACACTACACTACATCACACTACACCACACCACACTACACTACACTACATTAGACTACTTCACACTACTCATACTACACTACTCATCCTACACTACTCATACTACACAAGCCTCCAGCTCCAACTCCACTGTTTGCAACTCGAACGAGTCCTCACCTGTGCTCAAAGGCAGACACACAACCGGCATAGTGCTTATAATAGCGAATAGAGTTCAGATAAAGTGTGAGGCAATGAATGTAGTTAACACTAGTGTTAGTCCAGTTAACAAGCTACAGGCACAAGTCGGGAAGACAAAAACAATTTAGGATTATTTAAGGAGAAAAAAAAGGATAGATAAATAGTAAAGTTTGTTTGAAGACTCCAACAGCAATACATACAAGTCGAACACAGGAAGCTACTTCACAAGACCACTGTGTATAGTAGCAATGACAATTAAAGCCACTTAACTTGACTTGATAACATGAGGATAGTGCACCTGATGAGGAGGGAAGCCCACTACCCTCTGTAGAAGAGTCAGAGAGTTGAACAAGAAACATCAGGGGTGAGTGCTTTGTTGAAGATTTCAATCTAGCAGACCCAGGAAAGAACTATGAGATGGGTGAATGAAAAATCTGAAAGATCTGCAGTTCAAAAGTCTGTTTAAGAATCTTCTCCAGAGTGAAGCTGAATCCAGTTCAACATCTCTCGATGTTATACTTAACTGTGACACAGAAACACATACACAAGCTCCAAATGACACTCAAACTGACATTGACATCCAAGTTTCAGTTCCTGATTCTCAGGTTTTAGAACATGGGCAGGAAGAGTTGTTTGGAAAGTGAACAGATTAATTAGTTCAATATTTCAGAAACCTTTTTACCTCCAATGTGTAGGCAGTCATCTGAAAAAGAGAGCTGTGTTATCCTGTTATATATCGGTTTTGTATGATGTGAAGAGACATTTTGATTCCAAATATGGATTATTAGGGTCAGGTTATATTATGGTGGACAAGGCATCGTAATTTTCCAAGATGATCTTAGTCTTGATCACCCTGAGGCTGTTCTAAGCCTATTGGTGGGAACACACAAGTTGAACTAATGGACATTTCATTGTAGACCTGTACCAGTTCAGTTATTTGGATTTAGTTCCTTGAACACAACGCAGATTAGAGTAGCAGCAGTGGTGAGCAGCAGACCGGCTACAGACGTACGTATGGATGGATGGATCTGTGTATGTGTGTATCTATGTATGTATGTATGTATGTATGTATGTATGTATGTGTATGTATGTGTGTGTGTGTGTGTGTGTGTGTGTGTGTGTGTGTGTGTGTGTGTGTGTGTGAGATATAAAGACAATATAAATTCATTAAGAATGCAGATTTATAGCGAGGTTTTGATCTTTAAACACATCACAGACTAATGAATATTCATGACCTCCACATGAGCAGAAGGTTCTTTATATTGTTATTAAAAGCTTTTTTTCTCCGCAGGAGTGAATGTGGGACTTTAAAGGAAAATCAGGAGAGACATTAATATTTTGGTGAAATCTGTTTATTTGTTTAATGACCTGGTGAAATGTATTCATTATTTCTGTCATCGTAGAGTTAAAAATCGCTCAGAAGGATCCGAATCATCGCTTTCTCTCCATTAGACTCGGATCACGTCAAAGCCAGCAGTTTATTCACGCTGTGGTGTGAACATGTGGATTAATCACGTTTCCTCTGCGCTTTCAGGTTTGCTTTAGTCATTAATCCCAGAAATGTAAAAAAAACTCCACAGAACTCTCTGGAACTGCAGAAGAACCACAGCATTAACATTTATAGAATAAAACTCCTTAATAACTCATAAAATGTCATAAAAGATGATACTGTCTGTTCGGTGGACGAACAGACCAAATAATTGTAACATTAATTCCATTAATTAATTATACTGTTTAAATAACTGATAGATATTTTCCTTTATTGCTAAATCCGCTACACCAGCTTACAGCATCTCCGATCTTCTGCCCTTCCGAGGGCTGGACCTACTGAAGACCGAGCATCAGGGCGACAGTACAAGAACACACACACACACACACACACACACACACACACACACACACACACACACCGTTAATTAAACTCCTAATACGTGTAAACACATTCAGGTGCAGTATTTTACCTTGTGTAAGCTACACTATATACACTCTTATTTGATTGATTATTATTATTATGACACACTGCCACAGATCCTACACACTACGTTTCTCTTCCACATATCTGTATATAACATCTGTAATTCTGTATCCTGACACTGGTTATAAATCTTCTTCTTCTTCTTCTTCTTCTTTTTATTTCTGTGCTGTTGTACCTGGAAGCTTCTGTCACCAAAACTAATTCCATTTAAAACGGTAAAACTCTGAATGTCTAAAACAAAAATCTCAGTGATCAGTCAGTAATTTTCTGAAGGAACATGTCAAATCCAAAGAAATGGAGTGAGTTGAAGCACTCTTGGGTTCTTAATCAATACATGAAAGCCTGAGCCAATCCCAGGCCTTCACCTTTATCTGAGCCAAAAAGGAGGTTCCAGGAAACAAGGAGACTTGAGAGCCAGGAACAAGGTACAAGCCATCTGTATGTCACTGTGGAGCTGCAGGAATGTACAGCTAAATTGGAGAATCTGAGAACAATTACGCAAAAGAACCAGGGAACAGGAAAATAAGAGAAGATTGGGGCCCCTGTGTGAGGCCCTCAACATTGAATTAATCAGGAGTGTAAATGAAATGACTAGGTTACTCTGAAGAAGGACATCTGTGGAGGAATACTCAATGTAAATATTAAAATGAGAAATAAGGAAACAGGGCACAAGGAGCAGAAGGATCCCGAGAAGATGGTGGTCAGTGTTACACTCTGTTTTTCCTACATCTGGATGATGTTCTGAGGATGTTCTCCACATGGACAGCCTGAAGATACTTAAGATTACTAAATGATAAACACTTAATAACCATGACGATAGCTTTAGGCTGTAATTAATATGCAGGTTGACACTCGAGTCTCGTTCAGTGAGGAGCTGATGACTTCACCACCATAGTCTTCATGATTTTGAGCTTCCTGTTTATTCACTTCACTTTTTAACCAAAAATGTATAGTTATAAAGAGAATTATGTTGAATTGCAGTGCTATTGAGGATCGTGCTCAGATTAAATATCGTGTTTTTATGGTACAGGTGATTATCAGCAATTCCTTGTGTGACTCATGAGACATTGATTTTGGCTTGAATTCGAATTTTAAAACAGCCTCGTCGAATACAGTGTGGATGAAATTATATTAATTGAAATGCATTGTACACACACACACACACACACACACACACACACACACACACACACACACACAATGTTGGCACAGCCTGCATGTTGAAGAGCATCGAGGATGATCAGCTGCATCTCCAGAGTCACTGTGACATTCAGTATGGAGATTAATGCAGGCTGGCAGTAATATTGATCAGACAGCACACACTTCACACCGAGCGCACTCAGCACATGTTCTGAGAGGAAACTAAGGCAGGAATGTCACACACACACACACACACACACACACACACACACACACACACACACACACTTATTATTGCTGATTCATGATAGCATGTGCAGTGAGAATCTGCTTAGTTACCAAATTCTACATTTTCCGTTCTTCATTTCTGAAGGAACTTCTCAGGATGGTTTTAGTGGAACACGACCACAAACTCAGGAACAATTTGGAATCTGTGCAAGAAAACAGAGAGGATTCCTGGCTGTGTCCCAAACTCAATTCGATTCAATTCAATTAATTTTAATTCAATTCATGTTTATTTGTATTGCGCTTTTAATAGTTTTGTCTCAATTTATCTCAAAGCAGCTTTACACAGATAATGTGGAGATAAAAATCCCCCTGAGATGCAGAAGGTTTCCTCCCTCACCATCACATGCAAACTGTAGTCCTGAGTCAGTATAGCAGACTGGTGACATAAACTACAGTCTAAATCCAAATTCTTAAAGCTCCTGTTCTTACGCCGTAATTTTATGGATCTCCAGGGTTTTGATGAGAAACATCTTTAGCTGCACAGAGTCGCCTCCAATCTAAGAGAACATCATCCAGAAGCAGACCAGGACGAAGTGGGCAGATCCGAGGAGGGAAAAGGGGCAGGAACAGTGGTCACTGGAACCTCAGGAGCATGTTTAACTTGATTGAGAGAGTCAAGAAGAGGGGTGACAGAGAGAGAGAGAGAGAGAGAGAGAGAGAGAGAGAGAGAGAGAGAGAGAGAGAAGAGGGGTGACACGGAGAGAGAGAGAGAGAGAGAAAGAGAAGAGGGGTGACAGGGAGAGAAAGAGAGAGAGAGAGAGAGCGAGAGAGAAGAGGGGTGACACGGAAGAGAGAGAGAGAGAGAGAGAGAGAAGAGGGGTGACAGGGAGAGAGAGAGAGAGAGAAGAGAGAGAGAGAGAGAGAGAAGAGGGGTGACACGGAAAGAGAGAGAGAGAGAGAGAGAGAGAGAGAGAGAGAGAGAGAGAAGAGGGGTGACAGGGAGAGAAAGAGAGAGAGAGAGAGCGAGAGAGAAGAGGGGTGACACGGAGAGAGAGAGAGAGAGAGAAGAGAGAGAGAGAGAGAGAGAGAGAGAGAGAGAGAGAGAGAGAAGAAGAAGAATGAGAGAGAGAGAGAGAGAGAGAGGATATGAATTATTATGTCTCCTTATTTTTGTATAAAAGTTAAGAACACTATGCAGCTGTGCAGAAGGAAACACAGACATGAGTGGTCTCGCACATCGACAGTATCCAAATATCCCAGTTCACCAAACACTCCATATCCATGATTCCTCCAGATCTGCTCCTTTACCTCACAAACATCTACTGACTAAAGACTCCACTAAATAAATATGTGTTCAGCCTCGACTTGAACACTGAGACTGTGTCTGAGTCCCGAACACTGATTGGAAGGTTGTTCCATAACTGTGGGGTTTATAAGAGAAACATCTGCCCCCTGCTGGAGTCTTCATTATTTGAGGTACCAACAAATAGCCTGCACCTTTTGATCTGAATAGGTGTGGAGGATCATCCTGGTACAGAAGTTCACTCAGATACTGCGGCGTGAGAGCGTTAAGTGCTTTATATGTCAGTAATAGTATTTTATAATCAGTGTGAGATGTAATTGGGAGCAGTGTAGATGATTAAAACAGGGCTGATGTGATCATATTTTCTAGATCTAGTGAGGACTCTTGCTGCTGCATTCTGAACTAACTGAAGCTTATTTCTGCACTTACTCCAACACCCAGACAGTAAAGCGTTATAGTAGTCTAATCTAGATGTTACAAAAGCATCAACTAGTGTTTCTGCATCCTGTAACAATCATATTTATCATTTTAGCAATATTTCTAAGGTGAAAGAAGGAGATCCTGGTGATATTATACATGTGATACTCAAAGAAAAGACTCAATAATCACACCAGAATCAGAAAGTTTACTTCTAGCTGCATGTGGTCCTAGTAAAAGTACTTCTGTCTTATCTCAGTTGAGCAGAAGAAAGTTATCAAGCATCCACTGTCTAATGTTCTTTACACACTCCTCAACATTGTTAAGCTGATCTCTCTCATCTGGCTTTGCTGAAATATACAGCTGTGTATCATCAGCATAGCAATGGAAGCAAATACCATGTTTATGTATAATTTCACTCAGAGGCAGCAGATAGAAAGAAAAAAAAAGCAGTGGGCCTAAGACAGATCCTAGTGGAACACCAAACTTTACCTCAGAGAGTGTGGAGAACTTACTATTTACATCAACAAACTGATAGCGATCAGTCAGATAAGACCTGAGCCAAGAGAGAGCTGTTCCCTTTATTCCTACAACGTTCTTTATTTTGGAAAGGTCACACAAACACTTCACATCAGAGCAGAAGTGCACTTAATTGAGCCAAGATTTTTTTAATGCTGTGTTTATTGCTAGGTTTAGTACTAGTATTACATGTTGGATTTGGTAGTCAGGAGTTGTTTAGGAATCCTGTGAATGGAGTTCTCTTTTTAAATCAGGAAGACATCTTTAAAAAATGATAAGAGAAACATCAGAGTGGAACATCAGAAGGCCATGAGTTCATCAGGCTGCCAGTGCGGGGACCCTGACTGAGGAACTTTAGACACCTTTACACACACACACACACACACACACACACACACACACACACACACACACACACACACACACCTTTACACACTTTTACACACACTGTCAGCCGGTTCTTCCACTTCCGCAGCTCCTGCTTCCGTCCCAGCCGCCATCTTCCTGCTGTATAAATGGACGCGGATTGGTCAATACTCGATCCGTACAGGCAACACGATCGGTTTCGTGCATGCGCAAAATGATGTCACTTCCTGTCTGAAGCATGTAGAAACGATTTATGCCAGTTTTGGATATTAACGCTATCCTTTCCGTCGTCATAGCGATTTACTAACGAGTTAGTACGTCGCTCTGGATAAGGGCGTCTGCTAAATGCCACAAATGTAAATGATGTAAATGTAAGGATTTTTTGTCCTGTCTATACCATGCTACCAGAACACCTTTTCCACAAAATAACTAAGGCATTTAAAAAAAAAAACATTATTTTGCAGAAAACACACTGATCAAAATTAGAGAACACTTTTAGATACCTCCCAGTTATTGGTGTTAATCTGGTACCTGGTGCTAATTTCCTTGATTATCTGTCAACCCCTATTTAACTGGCAGCCTAACTTCCAGTTTCACTGACTCTGCAAGATGGTGGGCCGTTCTAAAGTGACTGAAAGCCTCCGGCAGCAGGTTGTCCAGATGAAGGCCAAAAGGAACGACCCTATCAGCCATAGCAAGACAAGTTGGTCGTTCCAAATCTGTGATTTCAAAAATATTGAATCTTTACAACATCACAAACTCATTCAAGTCCGCCAAGAAGGCTGGTCATCCACGGAAGACAAATACAAGAGAGGACAGGATACTGCGGAGGATCTCAGTGGGCAATCGTTTCCACACTGCAGCTGGAATTGCTCACCAGTTCAGCGCTGAACAGGGTAAGGATCTGTCTCGTCATACAGTGTCTCAACGTTTAAGAGCATTTGGACTGAAAGCCCACTCTGCAGTGACCAAACCTCTCATTAGCAAAAATAATCAAAGGGCTAGACTAAGCATGTTGTGTGGACAGAGGAGAACTGGTCCAAAGTTCACTTCAGTGATGAAAGCAAGTTTAATTTATTTGGGTCCGATGGGAAACATTATGTTCGGCGACAAACTGGAGAAAGACTGAACCCAAAGTGTGTAAAGAAATCAGTGAAAAGTGGAGGAGGAAGTGTCATGGTTTGGGGCATGTTTTCTGCAGCAGGAGTTGGGCCTCTTATACAGCTACATGGCAGAGTGAATGCAAATGTTTATCAGAACCTTCTTCAACAACATATGGTTCCTTCCCTGCGTTCATCACCCAATCAGTCTGCAGTGTTCATGCAGGACAACGCTCCATGTTGTCCTGCATGGAGGGAGTGGTATCTCCAGTGGGGGGAGTGGTAGCTCCAGGCGCTGGATTACTGAACGGAAGCTCGTGGGCCCTTGAGCAAGGCCCTTAACCCTCTGTGCTCCAGGGGCGCTGTATCATGGCCGACCCTGCACTCTGACCCCAGCTTCCAAGCAAGCTGGGATATGCGAAGAACAAAATTTCACTGTGCTGTAATGTATATGTGACAAATAAAGGCTATTCTATTCTATTCTATTCATGTCACACAGCAAAACGGGTAAAGCAGTTCCTTGAAACTGAAAACATTGAAATAATGACATGGCCTGTCCAGAGTCCTGATCTCAACCCAATAGAGAACCTCTGGAAAATCCTTGGTGACAAAGTTATGGCCAAGAAACCCACTACAGTCACCGAACTGTGGAGGAGACTGGAAGAAGAGTGGACCAAAATCCCACCAGAGCAGTGTGAGAGACGAGTGCTGTCCTGTGGCTGCAGATGTGCTGAAGTCATTCAGAGCAGAGGCCTGGACACTTCCTACGAATTGCTGACTGTTGTAACCTTCAGAACATTTTGCTGTAATCTTTTTCCATGCTACAGTCATTGTTGTTCTCTAATTTTGATCAGTGTGTTTTCTGCAAAATAATGTTTTTTTTAAATGCCTTAGTTATTTTGTGGAAAAGGTGTTCTGGTAGCATGGTATAGACAGGACAAAAACTCCTTCAACTGTTGAGCAGTGAAGATCACATTATTTCAGAATTGTTCAATTGTTTATAAATTGTTCTCTAATTTTGATCACCAGTGTATGTACCATTTTAAGGTTAATATGTGACACAAAATAAAACTAATTACATTTAAAGTATTAGAAAATGTAATAAAATGTAACTATATAGTTTACATTTGTTACACCTCATTTGGGAACTACAGTGTGTGTGTGTGTGTGTGTGTGTGTGTGTGTGTGTGTGTGTGTGTGTTTACATTTAATATTTCATTTTCTAAGGAAATGTTCTGCTGAACTGTTCTTATTGCAGCAGATTTGAACAAATGTAGAAATATAGATTACAAAAACACAGGATAAGATTTATTTATTCAACTGTTTCCAAACTCCCTCCCCCCCTCCATCACTTCTACCCTCCCTCCTTCCCTCCCACACTCCTTCACCCTCCTCTCCTCCTCCTCCCTCCTTCCCTCCCACACCCTTCACCCTCCTCTCCTCCTCCCTCCTCCCTCCCTCCTTCACTCACCCTTCCCTCCCTCACTCCTCCCTCACTCACTCCTTCCTCCTCACTCCTTCCTTCCCTCTCTCCCTCACTCTCCCTCCCTCACCCCTTCCTTCCCTCTCTCCCTCACTCTCCTCCTCTCCTCCTCCCTCCTTCACTTACTCCTTCCTCCCTCCCTCACCCCTTCCTCCTCCTTCCTCCCTCCTCTCCTCCTCCCTCCCTCCCTCACTCCTTCACTCACCTCCCCTTCTCTCCTCCTGCCTCCCTCACTCCTTCCGTCCTTCCTCCTCCTTCCCTCACTCACTCCTTCCTCCTCCCTCACTCATACTCTCCTCCCTACTTTCTTCCTCCCTCACTCACCCCTTCCTCACTCCTTCCTCCTCCTCCTTCCTTCCTCACTCCTCCTTCCTCCCTCACTCACTCCTCCCTCTTTCACTCACTCCTTCCCCTTACTCACTCCTCCTCCTTCCTCCCTTACTCACTCCTCCCTCCTCACTCACTCCTCCCTCCTTCCTCTCCTCCCTCACTCCTTCCTCCCTCACCCTTCCCACCCTTCCTCACTCCTTCCTTCCTTCCTTCCTTCCTCCTCCTCCTTCCTCCTCACTCCTCCTTCCTCCTCCCTCACTCATACCCTCCTCCTTTCTTCCCTCCCTTACTCACCCCTTCCTCACTCCTTCCTCCTCCCTCCCTCCCTCACTCACTCCTTCCTCCTCCTCCTTCCTCCCTCCCTCCCTCATCTCCCTCCTCACTCACTTCTCCCCTTCCTCCTTCACTCACTCCTTCTCCCCTCCCTCCCTCCTTCCTCCCTCACTCACCCTCCCTCACTCCTTCCTTCCTCCTCACTCCTTTCCCCACTCCCTCACTCCTTCCCCCCTCCCTTCCTTCCTCCTTCACTTCCTCCTCCTTCCTTCCTTCCTCCTCCCTCCCTCCCTCCCTCATTTTTCATCAATGTAGTAGGACAAATATGTTTGCATGTTCTCTTGACATTGAAAAGTAAACATAAAGTCAACCTGTGCCTGGGGGAATTCATCACACAGGACTCTTTTAAGGGCTTTTTGTTGGTCATCATTGCTCATTAGCAGAAAAGCAGGCTCCGTCACCTCCCCACAGAACAAGTCTCTGTGACTGTACCCAGTTCCACACTGTAAACACGGCTCTCAGAATAGTTGGCTGCTGCACCTGGTGAAGACGCAAGTTGTAATTAAAATATAAAAATGATAATGGCACAATAACGGCACACATTCAACTGTTGGACATGACCACAAAAGTCTTTATATTATTAATGTCCGTTTCAACCACAACTCTTCTGCTGGGCAACAGTTTGGTGGTGGTGGATTTTGAAATGCTGAGGCTCAAGTGTTCCCTGAAGGAGTTGGGATGATTCTTCAGTCCAGTATGCAAACCTCTGTGTCCATGCCTTTGGAATATATGCAAATGTATATGCACTCTGTTAATGTAACAGCTTTCTAGTTTTACTTTACCCACAGTGACTTAATACAGCAAAGACTTTGAAATTATTTCCGTAGAACCTCATCATATCCTTCGAGGCAAAACTTTTCCATTAGCTGAACACACCACTACTGGCACCTCCTTCTAAAACACACAAAACTAAAAATATGCTCATAGCAGTAGTTTGATGGAATACTATATAAAAATCTGCTTCACCTGTAAATGTTAAAGGACATGATGTGCAGATGCTGTGATACTGTGAAATACAAACAATACTGTAAGACTTTGATTTTACTGTCTAACAGCTCTGATGAATTAAACATTCTCACCACCATGTAGACAACACAAGAATTCCCACTGCACTGTCGAGAAAAACTCTGAAAAAAGAAAAGTGTATCCACAGTTAGTTTTAAACGCAACTGTTCGCTTGTTTAAACAAACTGAGGTGGTAGCTCAGTGTTTAAGGCATTGGGCTTTGAATCAGAAGATCACAGGTTCAAATCCCACCACCCCCAAGCTGCCACTGCTGGGCCCTTGAGCTAAGCCCCTCCCCTGCTGAGTTGTAAGTCGCTCTGGATAAGGGCGTCTGCCAAATGCCGCAAATGTAAATGTATACATATATACCAGGGGTCTCCAACCCTGCTCCTGGTGGGCTACTGTCCTGCAGATTTGATCTCCAACCCCAATCAAGCACAGCTGAAGCAGCTAATGGTTTTTAGTGTTTAATAATTACAGACAGGTGTGTTGGAGCTGCGCTGGAACTTTACTTTACTTTATTCATTATAAAATCTATCAGTATTTTTAAATGATTAATAATTTCCGGAAGACGCACGTTTCACCTTCCGAAACCATGGAACTGATCATGGTGCCTGTACAGATCGAGTAGTGACAGGATTCCTCACGTTCCTAACATCCAAAAAGAGCAGATTTTCAGAACTCGTGGGGGGTCTTACAACGTAACCCCCACAAGTTCAGGGGTACCACTGTGCTATATTTGGGACAAAAGCATAAAGAAGCAGGAATATTTACCCCTATACACACACAACCACACACACCCATACACACACACACAAACACAGAGTGGGTGGCTGCCTGGTGTTTTAAAGATGATCAGATTGTCTTCTCTACTTCTGTCTCTCTCTCTCTCTCTCTCTCTCTCTCTCTCTCTCTCTCTCTCTCTCTCTCATTCTTTTAGCCTCTCTAATAAGATACAGCCAATTAAAGCCCCTTACAGTGCAGTTCGGATCGATCCACTCCACACAGAAGGGGGAGTTGAGGGTATTTATGATCCCTCTCCCTCGGTGCGATTGAGGACGAGCCCCGACTGAAGCAGCGTATTGACTTCCCACTTGGGGGCTTTCATCTAGTGTTATTGCGCAGTGCGTGTGTGTGTGTGTGTGTGTGTGTGTGTGTGTGTGTGTGTGTGTGTGTGTGTGTGTGTGTTGGGGGAGGGGGTGAAGTGGGATTGGCTGTAGGATGAGAGGTAGTGAACAGATAGCACATCTGGGAAATGAGAGGTGGAGGAAATCTCTACTCTCAACCAGCAGGCACTCTGTTACTGAGAGAGAGAGAGAGAGAGAGAGAGAGAGAGAGAGAGAGATGAGGGAAGAGAAAGAGGGAGAAAGGGAGAGATGGAGGAGAGAGAGATGGTGGGAGAAATGGAGAGATGGAGGAGAGATGGAGAGATGGGGGAGGGGAGAGAGAGAGATGGAGGAGAGATGGAGAGGAGAGAGAGAGATGGAGAGGAGAGAGAGATGGAGGAGACAGAGAGAGATGGAGAGAGAGAGAGAGAGAGAGAGAGAGAGTTGGAGGAGAGATGGAGAGATGGAGGAGAGAGAGATGGAGAGGAGAGAGAGAGATGGAGAGGAGAGAGAGAGATGGAGAGAAAGAGAGAGATGGAGGGAGAGATGGAGAGATGGAGGGAGAGAGCGAGAGATGGAGGGGGATATACTATGTTGTGTCATTTAAGGTAAAAAAAAAAATTCTGTTTCATTTTCAAGTTTTGATCTTTTCTCCCCCACAGACTTTCACACACACACACACACACACACACACACACACACACACACACACGTCATGTGTGTATTGTGTTTGTGAACATATAGGTGTACAAATGCTTCCATCCAGAAACGTGTTTTTGGGAAAGACTGTATATTTTAGTATATTTGGGGAACTGCATGCTGCATCTATTACAGTAGCAGGACCAGGAGTCTGGGTGCTGAACTGGTCTGTCTGCAGTCTAGACATTTAGATCTTTCACCATCTGAAAACATTTGGTACATCATTAAACAAAAAAAACACAAAAAGGAAACCGGAACAGTTGAGCAGCTTGAATCCTGTAGACACACATGGGACAACATTCATCTCCAAAACTTCAGCACCTGCTCTCAGAAACACGGCCCTTTAACGTTATTCAGACGTGTTGCAGCAATCTCATTTAAAATTACATTCTTTTTTTTCCCTTTTTTACCTTAAAACGGTATAAAGTCTCAGTTTAAACATTTCATATGTTTTCTAGGTTTTAATGTTGAATAAATTATGGAGATTTACATTCATTATTCAAATCATTACATTCACTTCTTATTCACGTTTTTCTCAGCATCTCACCACTTTTCCAATTGGGGTTGTGTCTTACTTCTTCAAATAATAAACAACTTCTGCCAACAAGAGAAGATGTTTGCGCTGAGAACTTTACCTCACTTCCTGTTTCTATCCTTAGAGTTCTGATCTCATGGAGCTTCAGCATGTCATCATGTGGTTCTCCGAGTATCTTCATTTACCTACAAATTACACTCGAATAAAACTGTCTACAAAAACATTCTGCTGCAGGAGCATCGTACCATGATGAGTTGAGAGAGAAAAGAGAGGGAACGAGTGAAGAAAGAACACACACACACACACACACACACACACACACGTTAGAAAGAAGTTTTTTCTGCTTGTGCTTTTTTGTTTTATTACAATAATAAAGAAGACAATAAACAATCACTCTAACACTAACATTCAGTCCATAATAAACACTGAGTGAGTGAGTGTGTGTGTGTGTGTGTGTGTGTGTGTGTGTGTGTGTGTGTGTGTGTGTGTGTGTGTTTTATCTGTTTATAGTTACATGAAGTGAATTACTTCTGTTATACTGCTACAAACATTCATCTCTTTTTCTCTCTGTCTCTATCTGTCCATCCCCCCTCTGTCTGTCTCTCTGTCTGTCTGTCTCTCTGCCTGTCTGGTTCTTACTCAGTGGTAAGACAGAACAGTGCATTGTGAAAGGATGTCGATTGGATGGACAGAAGCCTGGAAAAAAAAGAAAAAGCAAGTGGAAGGAATGAAGGAAAAAGGAGTGTAAGGAGAAGATGGTGGGACTTTAGAACAGAAAGAAAATTGAAGGAAGAAGTATGAAGAAAACAGAAAAAAAAGTAGGAGAAGAAGAGCAGGATGGGGTGAATTTCCAACACTTTTACACTGCAACATTTATTATTATTACGTTTCTGAGAGACGATCCAATCGCATCGTAATCAAAATCCCAGCAGCACATCGATCACCACGGCAACCAATACAACACACACACACAAAACCACAGAGCGGGGATTGTTCTCCGGCCGAACTCCTCCGTCCTCCAACCATGATGGAGTTCACAGTGGATTCGGAGAGACAGGGACAGAGGGGGAACGAGGGGAGGGGGGCTTGTGGGAGCTGGTGTGTCTGTTTCTGTGAGTGTGTGTGTGTGTGTGTGTGTGTGTGTGTGTGTGTGTGTGTGTGTTTTAGTTTATCAGAACACAACCTGAAGTGTCTCTTAGTGTCTTTCATCTTCTGTTGGCTGTGTCTCTAATCAAACCTTCTCATCAAGCACTACTTAGGGAGAACGTGTCACACGCCAATAAATGTAAAACACCTTCAATTAATAAAATCTGTGTTCCGAATGAGAGTGTGTGTGTGTGTGTTTGTGTGTGTGTGTGTAAAGTGAGAATGTGTGTGTGTGTGTGTATGTGTGTGTGTGTGTGTGTGTGTGTGTAAAGCTAGAGTGTGCATGTCTGTGTCTGTGTGTGTGTGTGTGTGTGTGTGTGTGTGTGCGTGTTTGTGTGCGTGTTTACGTGTGTGTGGGTGTGTGTGTGTGTGTCTGGAGTGTGTGTGTGTGTGCGAGTGTGTGTGTTTGCGAGTGTGTGTGTGTGTGTGTGTGTGTGTGTGTGTGTGTGTGTGTGTGTGTGTGTCTGTGTGAACAGCGCTGTGGTACTGAAGTGTACACTGAGATAAAGCAGAGAGACGTGTGAAAGCGTCAGCAGGCAACTCGCTGCTTATCAGCCGGCCTTCTCTCCACAAAGGAACCACTATCTCTCACACTAATTAGGGAGCTGTTAACATGTGCACTTCTCTCTCTCTCTCTCTCTCTCTCTCTCTCTCTCTCTCTCTCTCTCTCTCTCTCTCTGACAGCTGCTTGGGAATTTATTTCAATTATGTCTCATCCTCACGTTAACTGTCTCGGAAACTCGCGCTGTGTTCCAATAACCTGCTCTAATAACGTTGTTAATGCGCCCTTCTCCACTTACCCTCTATATTTCCTCTATGCTGCATCCCAGAGGCATTCTAATGGCAGTTAGAGTGTTAGCATGTACACTGAGCACTGAGTAAACACTGACACATTAAACCTTCAGGAACTCTACCCACAATGCACTGCATGGTCTTTATGGTGGACATATGTGAACAAAACTGTGAAAATAGGAACATTTAAATTTTTATTAAATACTGAACAAATCGTTCACTAAAACCTTTCAGATTCGGTTTCTGTGTTAACCTAAGAGTACTGGGCTGTTAGCCTGCTTTCAACATAGCATGCTAGTTAGTGGCGAAGGCTAACGGGTTAACAATGAACATCGTCTCAGAGCAGCTTTACACAGATAATGTGGTGATAAAAATGAATAAGATGTTCTTTATAAGTGTAAGTTTGTCCCTGATGAACAAGCCGGTGGCGACTCTGGCAAGGAAAGACTCTATGCCACTGACTCTGCCACCAACTCATTGCCAATAACTCACTGCCACTGCCATTAAATAATGGCATTGTATTGGTTGCAGTGAGGCAGTGGCAGTGAGTCTGTGGCAGTGGCAGTTAGTTGGTGGCTGTGGCAGTGAATCAGTGATAGTGAATCAGTGGCAGTGAGTTGGGGGCATTGGTTTAGTGGCAGTGAGTCAGTGCCAGTGAGTTGGGGGCATTGGTTTAGTGGCAGTGAGTCAGTGGCAGTGAGTTGGGGGCAGTGGCAGTAAGTCAATGGCAGTGAGTTATTTGCAATGAGTTGGTGACAGTGACTTGGTAGCTCTGATTGTGAACATCTCCTCTCCCCCTGACAAAGTTAATTCTATCTTTTCCTCTGGTTGCTCATTTCTTTGCTAATGAAGTTCTATGTGCCCTGAGAGAGAAGTGTGCACTCTGCTTCTTCTCCTCCATTTAATGACCAGTGCCTTCCCTCCATTTAGAAAACAATAAAAGCTCTGTCTTAAGCACACAAGCTCTCTAATTACCACCATATCTGACTTTATGAGGCGGGACGAGCTCACCATTTAGTGCCAAATAAAACTCCTGAAATAGAACCACAACGGCAGATTCACAACACACATGCAGTCGAGCTTAAAACACAATAATAACGACTCTTTCTCTCTTCTCTTTTATATACAGATGAAAGTAAACTGAACATCTGGAGGAGAAAACAAGCAGAGATAAAGCGATGAGTTATGTAGTGAGACATGAGCAGGGGATTAGTATCTCCTGTAATTCAGGGAAATGAAATTGTCAGGAGAGAATAATGAGCTGTTAATCACCGGGGCGTGCCCATCGGGGGCGGAGCTTAGATTACATTTAATCACCATTTCTTTAAAGGTCTGCAGCTCAGGGTGGCACTTAACATCAAATATTATCTTAATAAAACAACAAAACAGTTTATAAACTCAGGTATTTATTTTAAATCTGCACTTATGATAATCACCTGAAATGAACTCTTAAACTATTATAACTGATTTCTCTATTTTTGAAACTATAGATCTCTGATATAGAAGAAAAATAGAGACCTCTGCATATAGTGGACTTTGGGAATAGAGGGCTTTGAGATTAGAGGGATATGGAAATGGAGGGGTATGAGAATGGAGGGCTATAAGAATGGAGGGATATGGGAATGAAGGGGTATGAGAATGGAGTGATATGGGAATAAAGGGATATGGGAATAAAGAGGGTTGGGAATAGGTGGATATGGGAATGAAGGGGTATGAGAATAGGGTGGTATGGGAATGGATGGGTATGAGAATAGGTGGATATGGGAATAAAGAGGGTTGGGAATAGGTGGATATGGGAATGGAGGGGTATGAGAATAGAGGGATATGGGAATGGAGGGGTATTTACATTTACATTTACATTTGCGGTATTTAGCAGATGCCCTTATACAGAGCGACGTACAAAAGTGCTTTGAGTCTCTAGTAATGAATAAATCTACACTGGTACGCAAGATTACAAACTTAATATAAATATAACTCGAATTCTACAAACTTGGAAGTGCTAATTTAAGTATTTCAGGAAGAGGTAGGTCTTCAGTCATCGCTTGAAGATAGTCAGGGACTCTGCTATATGGACATCCAGGGAAAGTTTATTCCACCACCTCGGTGCCAAAACAGAGAAGATCCTTGAAGTGTACTTACCTCTCATTCTGAGAGAAGGAGGTACCAGTCAAGCAGTGCTGGAGAATCTCAAACAGCGTGGTGCAGTGTGAGATGTGATGAGGTCACTGAGGTAAGATGGTGATGGTCCATTTTTGGCCTTGTAGGCATCATCAGTGTTTTGAATCTGATACGTGCAGCTACTGAAAGCCAGTAAAGGGAGCAGCAATGCGGTGGGGTGGGAGAACTTGGGCTGATTGAACACAAGTTGTGCAGCTGCATTTTGGATCATTTGCAGTGGACGAATAGCATTCAAGGGAAGACCTGCCAGCAGAGAGCTGCAGTAGTCAAGTCTTGAAATGACAAGAGACTGAACAAGAATCTGGGCAGCCTGTGTGGACAGAAATGGTCGAATCCTTTCGGATGTCCTTCGGCGAATAGAGGGATATGGGAATGAAGAGGTATGAGTATAGGTGGATATGAGAATGGAGGGGTATGAGAATAGGTGGATATGGGAATAAAGAGGGTTGGGAATAGGGGGATATGGGAATGGAGGGGTATGAGAATAGAGGGTTATGGGAATGGAGGGGTATGAGAATAGGGGGATATGAGAATGGAGGGGTATGAGAATAGAGGGATATGGGAATGGAGGGGTTTGAGAATAGAGGATATGGGAATAGGGGATATGGGAATGGAGGGTATGAGAATAGAGGATATGGGAATGGAGGGTATGAGAATAGATGGGTATGAAAATAGAGGATATGGGAATAGAGGATATGGGAATAGAGGGTATGAGAATAGAGGGATATGGGAATAGAAGGATATGGGAATGGAGGGGTATGAGAATAGAGAGATATGGGAATAGGGGGATATGAGAATAGAGGGATATGGAAATGGAGGGTATGAGAATAGGTGGATATGGGAATGGAGGGTATGAGAATAGAGGATATGGGAATAGGGGATATGGGAATGGAGGGTATGAGAATAGAGATATGGGAATAGGGGATATGAGAATAGAGGGATATGGAAATGGATGGGTATGCGAATAGGTGAATATGGGAATGGAGGGGTATGAGAATAGAGGGATATGGGAATAGGGGGATATGGGAATGGAGGGGTATGAGAATAGAGGGATATGGGAATGGAGGGGTATTAGAATAGAGGGATATCGGAATGGAGGGGTATGAGAATAGAGGGATATGGAAATGGAGGGGTATGAGAATAGGTGGATATGGGAATCGAGGGGTATGAGAATAGAGGGACATGGGAATGGAGGGGTATGAGAATAGGTGGATATGGGAATAGAGGGTATGAGAATGGGGGATATCGGAATGGAGGGTATGAGAATAGAGGATATGGAAATGGAGGGTATGAGAATAGAGGATATGGAAATGGAGGGTATGAGAATAGGTGGATATGGGAATCGAGGGGTATGAGAATAGAGGATATGGGAATAGAGGGTATGAGAATAGAAGGATATGGGAATGGAGGGTATGAGAATAGAGATATGGGAATAGGGGATATGAGAATAGAGGATATGGGAATGGAGGGTATGAGAATAGAGATATGGGAATAGGGGATATGGGAATGGAGGGTATGAGAATAGAGGATATGGGAATAGAGGGTATTAGAATAGAGGATATGGAAATGGATGGGTATGCGAATAGGTGAATATGGGAATGGAGAGGTATGAGAATAGAGGGATATGGGAATGGAGGAGTATTAGAATAGAGGGATATCGGAATGGAGGGTATGAGAATAGAGGATATGGAAATGGAGGGTATGAGAATAGGTGGATATGGAAATGGAGGGTATGAGAATAGGTGGATATGGGAATGGAGGGTATGAGAATAGGTGGATATGGGAATAGAGGGTATGAGAATGGGGGATATGGGAATGGAGGGGTATGAGAATAGGTGGATATGGGAATAGAGGGGTGTGAGAATGGGGGGATATGGGAATGGAGGGGTATGAGAATAGGTGGATATGGGAATAGAGGGTATGAGAATGGGGGATATGGGAATGGAGGGTATGAGAATAGGTGGATATGGGAATAGAGGGTATGAGAATGGGGGATATGGGAATGGAGGGTATGAGAATGGAAAACACGTTTCCTGGTTGCAGTTATAATTTGTTGTTCTCTCCATTTAAATCCAAACTTTTACACATTAAGTTTCTTTGGTGGTGATTTGATTCTGTGAACTGATACGTAATTAAACCAGGTGTGTGTTTTGATTCTGAGTGTGTGTTTTATTGTGTTGTGATTCTGAGTGTGTGTTTTCTGGTTGTGATTCTGAGTGTGTGTGTTGTGTTGTGATTCTGAGTGTGTTTTATTGTGTTGTGATTCTGAGTGTGTGTTTTCTGGTTGTGATTCTGAGTGTGTGTTGTGTTGTGTTGTGATTCTGAGTGTGTTGCATTGTGTTGTGATTCTGAGTGTGTTGCATTGTGTTGTGTTGTGATTCTGAGTGTGTGTTGCGTTGTGTTGTGTTGTGATTCTGAGTGTGTTGCATTGTGTTGTGTTGTGATTCTGAGTGTGTGTTGTGTTGTGATTCTGAGTGTGTTGTGTTGTGTTGTGATTCTGAGTGTGTGTTTTCTGGTTGTGATTCTGAGTGTGTGTTGTTGTGTTGTGATTCTGAGTGTGTGTTTTATTGTGTTGTGATTCTGAGTGTGTGTTTTCTGTTGTGATTCTGAGTGTGTGTTGTGTTGTGTTGTGTTGTGATTCTGAGTGTGTGTTGCATTGTGTTGTGTTGTGATTCTGAGTGTGTGTTATGTTGTGTTGTGATTCTGAATGTGTGTTGCATTGTGAGGTGTTGTGATTCTGAGTGTGTGTTGCATTGTGTTGTGTTGTGATTCTGAGTGTGTGTTGCGTTGTGTTGTGTTGTGATTCTGAGTGTGTGTTGCATTGTGTTGTGTTGTGATTCTGAGTGTGTTGCGTTATGTTGTGATTCTGAGTGTGTGTTGTGTTGTGTTGTGATTCTGAGTGTGTGTTGCATTGTGTTGTGTTGTGATTCTGGGTGTGTGTTGTGATTCTGAGTGTGTGTTGCATTGTGTTGTGTTGTGGTTATTATTGGATTGTGTCCCTGCAGTGTGGTGATTGTTCTCACCTGTTCTTCATCTTCTGATTAGTTGTCAGTTTGTTTTGTTCTCTGGGTTTGAGTTTTATTTCTCAGTTCTGCTGCTTGTTCCTGCTCCTGTGGCAGATGTTCCTGGTTATGGATTGTTGGTTGATTGTATGGATTATCGACTCTGCTGCTGAGCCATAATTTGACCCGTGACTGTGATTTTTGGACTAAATCATGAAATCAACACTTCTTTCCTCACTGCAGGGTACAGTGTACTGCTCTCTCTAAACAGAGGATTTTTACACACACACACACACACACACACACACACACACACACACACACACACACACACACACTGTTATATTTTAGGAATTATTATCCTGCTTCAGAAATCCTTTGATTCAACACTGAACTATAGTTTATGCAGTAATAATCTACAAGATATTTCTTATTTTTATATATTTATTTATTTGTTGATTTAATCTGTTCTTCATAAACACCACAGTAAATAAATATATGTATTGAAGCTGAAAGATGAAAAGTGATTGGTCCAGCTCAGGTTATTGCTCCCACTTATCACATTAGCAGCAACATTAACACTCAGCAATAACAAGTTCAGATTTTATTATTACACTGAAACATCATCAGGCTGCTGGCCTTCAAACCCCCGAGGCTCCTGACACGCTCGCATTGTATCTCTAGAGCTCAGAGAATGAGAGAGAGAGAGAGAGAGAGAGAGAGAGAGAGAGTGTGTGTGTGTGTGTGTGTGTGTGTGTGTGTGTCAGGGAGTGGTGACCTGTCTTCAAAAATATCCCCTGGAAATGTAATGGTATGGTGTTAGTTTGGTCCTGTTCTTGTTGGACACAGACATGAGAGGAGAGTCTCATTTTTTGAGGTTATGATCCAAAACCTCCTGAAAGCAGGAGCTGATGCAGCACTGTGTGGATGTAAGGCTGAGTTGCTGTAATCCATTGCAATGTTCTGATGTTTCATGTTCACAAATCCACTTTTTACATCAAGGTTCTTATTAGTCTAAAAGTGTCCATCCATACCCCACTGGCCAGCTGAACCCCAGGCTTCATCCTGCACATGGTGAGATCATGAGATGGCTCCAGGAAACACATCATTACACAGCATTGAGAACTTTAATATCTTCTGGTGAACCTGGAGGGACCTGTGTGGGTGGGTGGGTGTTTGGATGAATGGATGGATTTCTCCAGAAGTGTTCAGATCACCAGTTTATATTCTACTTAAAATGTATTGAAATTCTTCGATTTCACGACAAGAGAACATAATATCCACTGCCAGGATCTAAACATCATCCAGACAGTGAAGATGATGAGCTTAACTTTTCCACTCCACATGTGTAATGAAAAGAAAACACCTTATTTTCCAACACACACACACACACACACACACACACACACACACACACACACACACACACACACACACACACACACACAGAGAAGAGGCTGGCACCAAACAGTTGAAAGCTAAAGTCAAGGACAACAGAAACAAACTTACACAAAGTCGCCAAACTCCTCACTACCAGATAGAACTCCTGTTCCCTGGTGTCATTTCTGCTCATGTTTCTCAGAGTCTTCTCAGTTTTGTCAGATTCTTCTTTGGTCTTGCTCAAACCACTAGGTTACAAAATCTGCTTTCCAGTATCTAACATCCAGAGCATCACTGAAATACTCAACACCTGAAACACACACAATAACACGTGTACACGCACACACACACACACACACACACACACACACACACACACACACAATAACTACGATAGCTTTACTACCACTTTATTTTCCACTCAGATCCTCCATGGGAAAGAAACGCCATCACAAAATACACTCGTCCTCTCAACAACCACATTACACACTTACACTTATTCCCTCATTCTCTCTCTTTCATTCTTCACTCATTCTTTCCTTCCTAAAACTCCGACCATGTACTTCCCTGAACCCTATACACGAGACCCTAACTCAACACTCTCCACTAAACCTCTAAATTAGATTCATTAAAATACTCTGTACACCAACCCCTAACCCCAGTTCAAAACCTCATCCCCAATCCCTACACACCGAGCCCAATCCCTAATCCCTACACACTAAACCCTATCCCTAATCCTACACACTAAACCCTGTCCCTAATCCCTGCACACTCAGCCCTGTCCCTAATCCCTACACACTAAACCCTGTCCCTAATCCCTGCACACTGAGCCCAATCCTAATCCCTACACACCAAACCCTGTCCCTATCCCTACACACTAAACCCTATCCCTATTCCCTACACACTGAGCCCAATCCCTAATCCCTACACACTAAACCCTGTCCCTATTCCCTACACACTGAGCCCAATCCCTAATCCCTACATACTAAACCCTGTCCCTAGTCCCTACACACTAAACCCTATCCCTAATCCCCACACTGGGCCCAATCCCTACACACTGAGCCCAATCCCTAGTCCCTACATACTAAACCCTGTCCCTAATCCTACACACTAAACCCTGTCCTAATCCTTACACACTAAGCCCAATCCCTAATCCCTACACACTAAGCCCTATCCCTAATCCCTACACACTGAGCCCAATCCTACAAATTTAGCCCTATCCCTAATCCCTACACACTGGGCCCAATCCCTACACTTAGCCCTATCCTAATCCCTACACACTGGGCCCAATCCCTAATCCCCACACTGGGCCCAATCCCTACACATGGCCCTATCCCCTAATCCCTACACACTGAGCCCAATCCCTACACATTTAGCCCTATCCCCTAATCCCTACACACTGAGCCCAATCCCTACACACTTAGCCCAATCCCCTAATCCCCACACACTGAGCCTAATCCCTACACACTGAGCCCTATCCCCTGATAATAGAATCAGATGGAGGAATAAACTGCAGTGAGTTTTAGTTTTTTGTTGTTGTTTACGATGTTGTTTTGTGTTTCTGTAAAAATCATTGGAAGTCTGTATAAATTTCACATTTTTATGTCGTCATCTTCACAGCAGGAGATAAAGGAAGCTAATTTCTCCTTAAAGTCCTTTTATAGACTTTCAGAGAAATCAATAAATGCAATCTTTCTGCATGTTCACTCGAGAATCGGCCTCTGAAACTTCAGCACTTCTTACAAAAAGCAATATAAGATCAATACACACTACACACTGTAACACTACACACTGTAACTGTACACACTAACACACATGCACCATTGAGAGCGTTCTGACGGGTAGCATCACTTCCTGGTTCAGGAGCAGCACCATGCAGGACAGGCGAGCCCTCCAGAGGGTGGTGAGTTCAGCTGAACGTACCATCCACACCGAGCTCCCTGACCTGCAGGACATCTACAGCATGTGGTGCAGGACCAGAGCCAGGAAGATTATGAAGGACCTCAGAAATCCCAGCAATGGACTCTTCTGCTCCCTGAAAGAGAACACAGAGAGAATGAGGAGGAGCTTCTTCCCACAGGCCATTCAGAGTTTAAACCAGGAAACACCTAGGATCTAAAAACTGGACCTCCTTCTCCATCTTCACTCTTTTCTGCACATCTGTTTTGCATCATATGACGCTTTAACTCTGGACTGCACATGGACACTTTAAGGACAATCACTAAATTGCTTTAATTTGTACTGTTGATATCTACCACAATCCTCCATCCCCATCTAGATTCATCCATACACATATTATATACTTTATACTTTTTATTTCTCTACTTTTCTTTTATCCTTAAACTTTAATCCTTTTTACGTTGAAATGTTGGACAGTCGTATAAAACATTTCACTGCATGGCGAACTGTGTGTGTGTGTGTGTGTGTGTGTGTGTGTGTGTGTGTGTGTGTGTGTGTGTGTGTGTGTGTGTGAGAACATCAGATTTGAAAAAATCATTATTTGATTTGAATTTGAACACAACACACTGTAACACTACACACTGTAACACAACACACTAACACTACACACTGTAACACAGCACACTACACAGTACAAACTGTAACACTGAAAACTGTACCACAGCACACTGTAACAACACAATACACACTGAAACACTACAGACTAACACAACACGCTACATACTAACATTATGCACTGTAATGATACACACTACAGACTAACACAATACACTAACACAACACACTAACACTACACAATGTAACACTACAAACTGTAACACAACGCACTATAACACAGCACACTACGCTAACACTACAAACTGTAACACAACACACTAACACTACATACTGTAACAACAAAACACTACACACTACAAACTGTAACACAACGCACTATAACACAGCACACTACGCTAACACTACAAACTGTAACACAACACACTAACACTACATACTGTAACAACAAAACACTACACACTACAAACTGTAACACTGAAAACTGTAACACAGCACACTGTAACACAACACAATACACACTGAAACACTACAGACTGTAACAACACTACATACTAACACTACAGACTGTAGCACAATACACTAACACAACACACTGTAACACTACACAACGTAACACTACACAATGTAACACTACACATTAACACTTGACACTCTAACACAACACACGACACTACAAACTGTAACTACACACTAACACAACCTACTGCAACTCTACACACTAACACAACACACGTCACACTGTAACACTACAAACTGTAACAACACACTAATACTACACACTGTAACAACAAAATACACACTAACAGCACACTAACACAACTCACTACACACTGTAACACAACTCTACACACTACCACAACACACTACACACTGTAACACTAAGAACTGTAATGCAACCTACTGCATCTCTACACACCAATACAACACACTGTAACACAAAACACTAACACTACACACTAACACAACATACTGCACAGTGTGTAGTGTTAGTGTGTTGTTAGTTTATTGTGTAGCGTGTCATGTTACAGTGTGTACTGTGTAGTGTTACAGTGTGTTTTGTTGTAGTGTGTAGTATTACAGTGTGTACTGTGTAGTGTTTGCAATATGTTGTGTATGTATGTATGTAGTGTTAGTGTGTAGTGTTAGTGTGTACTAACACTACATACTGTAACACAACATATTGTAACACTACACAGTAAACTACCAACACACTAACACTACACACTAACACTATACACTGAAACAATAAACATTGTATATTGTATACATACAGTTTGTAACACATTGTAACACACTTGTAACCAAGCAATATGACACACTGATCTCATTGCTTTGTGTAAAAACACAACACACTGTAATGTTACACACTGTAACACAACACTGCCCTAGCCCTACACCCTAAGCCCTAAGCCCTAGCCCCCTGGTGTGTGAGTAAAAGCCCTGTGTTGAGGGTGTTGTAGGAGTACATGGTGTCTCTGGTGAACAGGTTTCTGCTCTAATGGATCCAGTGAAGCCTTCTCTGTAATGAAGCCATTAATATTCGGTTCAATATTTATGTATTTGCTCTGTGAGTTTGTGCATCACATCTGAATGGAGACGAGCGAGTTGAGGATTCCTCTGGGACAAAAATAAATCAATTTTAGTAATGAATCGCTCAACATGCTCAGCAAACTGCCCTCAGATAATCATCTCAGAGAAAAGGAGAGTATCCTTCTGCTGAGGAGATTAGACTTATTGAATAAAAAGGGCTCTTCAGGAGAGGGCAGCATAAATCTGCAAAATTATACACCATTAGCTGCATCAAACTTCAACCCTCACTACTTAGCCGTGTCCTGCTGGCTCCTGGCTCTGCTACAGAAACACCACTAGAGAAACACCACTACAGAAATGCTACTAGAGAAACACTGCTATTAAAACACTGCTACAGCCACACTAGATGAAAACACCACTACAGAAACACTACTAAAACAACACTGCTATAAAAAAAACACCACTACAGAAAAAACAATAGAGAAACACTGCTATAGAAACAAAACTGGAGAAATACCACTATGAAAACACAGCTATGGAAACACTGCTATGTTATCTGTTCAGTGTCTACAGGATCTCTATGATGTATGTGAGGTCTACAGGAGGTCTTTATCTGGACTCACACATCTCTGGTTATTATTGTCTTCCTACCCAATCAGGAACAGTTTTAGCTCAGTTATTTTCAGTGTGTGTATATACTTGTCTGTTATCTGCAATAAACTGAAAAAAGAACATTTGCTCCATGCTATGTGATGTGTGTGATTCTTCCAGAAACACCGCTATGAAAACACTACTAGAAAAACACCACTACAGAAACACTGCTATGAAAACACTGCTACAGAAACAGTGATACAGAAACACTGCTAAGAAGTGGGGCAGAGGCAAAAACACAGTCTGAAAAACAGTCCAGGGTCTCAACACAGGAAAACAGGGCGATAAAGGCAGAGACCCGACCAAACCCAAAACAGTCCAAAAAGTCAGGCACAGTAAACTGAGCAATATAGAGCAGAGCAAAAACACAAACCAATGAACCAGTCTAGAGGTCAAACCAAAGCAGAGGCAGCACTGTACAGGGGTCAGGAGTAGGGGTCGGGAGTAGAGGTCAGGAGTAGAGGTGGGGAGTAGAGATCAGGAGTAGGGGTCGGGAGTAGAGGTCAGGAGTAGAGGTCGGGGGTAGGGGTCAGGAGTAGAGGTCGGGAGTAGAGGTCGGGAGTAGGGGTCAGGAGTAGAGGTCGGGAGTAGGGGTCAGGAGTAGGGGTCGTGAGTAGAGGTTTGGAAGTAGGGGTCAAGTAGAGGTCGGGAGTAGGGGTTTGGGAGTAGAGGTCGGGAGCAGGGTTTGAGAGTAGAGGTCGGGAGTAGGGGTTTGGGAGTAAAGGTCAGGAGTAGGGGTCAGGAGTAGAGGTCAGGAGTAGGGGTTTGGGAGTAGAGGTCAGGAGTAGGGGTTTGGGAGTAGAGGTCAGGAGTAGGGGTCGGGAGTAGGGGTCAGGAACCAGAACAGGCAGGGTGATTAGAAATATCACAGGAACAATAGAAAGCTGGTCAGGGACTAAATGTCTCAGGTGTCCTTAAATACAGGGTGGCGCGGGAAAAAGCATGATGACCGTGAACCCGGAAGTGCGTGCCGTGAACCTGAAAGTGTGCACCGCAAACACAGAAAACCCTGACAAATGAGGCTGATTGACAGCTCTTCCTTTATAAGAGTCTCTCAGAAGTAAAGATGGGCAGAGCGTCTACAAATTGTGGAACAAGATATAGAAAAATGATACAGAATAATGTTCCTCAATGTCAAACCACAAACAGTTGAATCTCTCATCATTTACCGAACATAATATCATCAAAAGTTTCAGAGTCTGAAGAAATGTCTGTGCACAAGGGACACGGGCAAAAAAAATTATATTGAATGGTCGTAATCTTCGGGCCCTCAGGGGCCACTGCATTTAAAACAGTCATGATTCTGTAATGGAATTATGAGTTTATTATTTTGTTTAGTGTTGAGATCTCCTGAATACAAACATCAGGTTCAGGATTCTTTCACAACTCTGTTCTCCTCCTCATAGTTATTCCTGTGTCCTCCTCAGTGATTTGGAGAAATTCCTCAATGTCCTTGTCCTGCTAAGGAGATGCAGAACCCTACAACTCTACAATTCAGGAAATTCTCTCAAAATGATTCATCTGTTCAAAAGCGCCTTCATTTCTACCTTTCATTCTCTCCATCGCTTATTCTTTTCGTCCACTCCATATCTCTAGATCCCCTTTTCTTTTCCGTAATTCTTCCTGAGGAAGTGTCTTTCATCCATTCTCCTCTGTCTGTGTGTTTTGGGTGATCTAATAGCTTGTAAAGTGTATAGTTTGTGTGTGTGTGTGTGTGTGTGTGTGTGTGTGTGTGTGTGTGTGTGAGTGTGTGTGTGTGTGTGTGTGTGTGTGTGTGTGTGTGTGTGTGTGTGTGTGTGTGTGTTTGTGTGTGTGTGTGTGTGTGTGTGTGTGTGTGTGTGTGTGTGTGTGTGTGTTTTGCACTCTATTCTGCCACAATGTCCAGATTTATTGTTTCACTCAGTGGAGATATGGCAAATCTGGCAAAACACACACACAGACACACAGACACAGACACAGACACACACACACACACACACACACACACACACACACACACACACACACTTACATGCATACAATTGCACACAACTCCCTCCCACACACACCGACACAAACTTACATACACCCCCCCCCCCTCCTTCCTGTCGTTGTTTAGGGAAACTGTGTGTGTTCTTGGCAGTTGTGTAACAGCATTTGTTGGAGATGAGTGTTAGTGGCCAAAACAAAAGCCGAGTGTGTTTGTGTAGTTTCGTCCCATCTGCTGAGCACAGAGCTGCATCTTCTGCATCTCCTGCGCCTCCTGCATCTCCAGCATCTTCCAGATCTCCTACATTTCTTTCATCTCCAGCATCTTCCAGATCTCCTACATTTCCTTCATCTCCCGCATCTTCTAAATCTCCTACATCTCCGTCATCACCTGAATGCCCCGCATCTCCTGCATCTTCTTCATCTTTGGCATGTCCCGCATCTTTTGCATCTACTGCATCTTCCACATCTCCTGCACCTCCTGCGTCTCCTTTATGGTTGTGAACATCATCGTGTGCAATTCGTCCTGAAGGAGTTGGAGAGGAAGTGCAGGTTAAACTCAGACCTTCAGAAGAGAGGGGTGTTGAGGAACACTATGGCTGAGAAAAGATCTCCATCAAATTGCCCAGATCCACCAAGTGCTGCCTAGAGCTCTGTGTTTCTCCACCATCACTAGATAACCACCAGGATGTTCCATTTACTCTCTCTACATCCGTCCATCCATCATCTAATCTCTCTACCAATCACCACCTGCTCTTTATCATGAGACTCAAAACATTTACTCCAGAGATCAGCTCAGATCTGTTCTTTTGTTCTTTTACATTTACATTTACATTTACAGCATTTAGCAGAAGCTCTAATTCAGAGCGACGCACAAAAGTGCTTTGAGTCTCTAGTAATGAATAAATCTACACTGTACACCAGATTACACACTTAATATAAATATAGCTCTTAAATTCTACAAAGCAAACCTGGAAAGTGCTAATTTAAGTGTTTCAGGAAGATGAAGGTCTGAACAGAGAAGAGCCTTGAAGTATACTTACTTCTCATTCTGAGAGAAGGTGGTACCAGTCGAGCAGTGCTGGAGGATCTCACACAGCGTGGTGCAATGTGAGGTGTGATGAGGTCACTGAGGTAAGATGGTGCTGAGCCATTTTTGGCCTTGTAGGCATCATCAGTGTTTTGAATCTGATACATGCAGCTACTGGAAGCCAGTGGAGGAGCAGCAGTGGGGTGGTGTGGGAGAACTTGGGCAGATTGAACACAAGCCTTGCAGCTGCGTTTTTTAACGAACCACATTAGTGACATGTGGGAAGAAGGACAGTTGATTGTCCATAGTTACCCCAAGGTTACGAGCAGTGGCTGAAGGGGAGAGCAGAGAGTCATGTTGTTGTCAAGTGTTATTTGGAGATCTTGACCTGGAGATGAATCACCTGGGATGACCAACAGTTCTGTTTTTCTGGGGTTGAGTTTAAGTTGGTGAGCACTCATCCATGAAGATATGTCTGTCAAGCATGCCGAGATCCGAGCGTAAGCCGTGGTATCTGATTGAGGGAAAGAAAAGATGAGTGTCATCTGCATAGCAGTGGTAAGAAAACCTATGTGAGGATATGACTTCACCAATGGAGTGGGTATAGAGGGAGAAAAGGAGAGAACCATGTACCGAGCCTTGTGGGACACCAGTGGTGTGTCTGCACAGGGCAGATGTGGATCCCCTCCATGTTACCTGGCATGAGCAACCTTCCAGGTAGACGTTCCAGTCCATCCTTTCTGTCTTTTCTTTTCATTTTCTCTCACCATCAGCCTCTCTCTCACACCTTCTTTACACACACACTAATTTAATGATAATGTTAGTAATAAAATGAAACAGGTTCAGAGTTTTAAATAAATAAATTCAGCAGTTAGAGTGAAAGTTATTAACTCTCCCTTTATGAGTTTTTGAGTTGTGGAAGTTTTACGCACGCACGCACGCACACACACACACACACACACACACACACACACACACACACACACACACACACACACACACACACACACACACACACACACATGCGCGCACACACATACAGCAGCTCAATAAGAGACAGAGGAAGGAAAAGCTCGTGAGGGTTTTTAGATATGAGAACATCAAAGAACTCCATTTCTTTCTCTCATTTTTTCGCCCTCTCTCTCTCTCTCTCTCTCTCTCTCTCTCTTTTTTTCTCTTTCTCTCCCTCTCTGTGTCTCACCTGCAGGAACATGAGCATGACAATGAAGTTCAGTTTATTTAAATAACTTACAGCACAGAGTTTATTTTATTCTCTTTATCTGTTTTTTCTCTCTGTCTCTTGCTTTGACCTGACGTGCCGTGAGCTTCACAGTTTCATCCCAAACTCCACACTTTCTTCAAACACACACACACACACACACACACACACACACACACACACACACACACACACACACACGTTGCTCTGGAATATTTTTGATGTTTTTTAATTTAAAGTCATAAAGGTTTGAGGACCGTGATCAGGATTACATTATATAACCCAAGGAATTTGCATTTGGAATCATATACATTGTGTGTGTGTGTGTGTGTGTGTGTGTGTGTGTGTGTGTGTGTGTATAACTACTACAAACTACTGAGTGTAAGGTATGAAAGAGTGAATGTGTGAGATATGTATGAGTAAGTGTGAGGTATGAGTGAGTGTGAGGTATGAGTGAGTGTGTGAGAGGTATGAGTGAGTGTGAGTGAGTGTGAGGTATGAGTGAGTGTGTGAGGTATGAGTGAGTGGGGTATGAGTGAGTGTGAAGTGTGAGTGAGTGGGTGTGAGGTGTGACTAAGTAAGGTATAAATAAGGGAGTGTGATGTATGTAGGAGTGAGTATAAGGTGTAAGTGAGTGTGAGGTATGAATGAGTAAATGTGAGATATTCCGTGTGAAATATGTGCGTGAGGTATGAATAAGTGTCAGGCGTGAGTGAGTGTGAGGTATGAATGAGTGTGAGTAAGTGTGAGGTGTGAGTGAATGTAAGGTGTGAGTGAGTATGAGGCGTGAGTGAGTGTGAGGTATGAATGAGTGTGAGGTGTGAGTGAGTGTGAGGTATGAATGAGTGTCAGGCGTGAGTGAGGTATGAGTGAGTGTGAAGTATGAATGAGTGTCAGGCGTGAGTGAGTGTGAGGTATGAATGAGTGTGAGGTGTGAGTGAGGTATGAGTGAGTGTGAGGTATGAATGAGTGTCAGGCGTGAGTGAGTGTGAGGTATGAGTGAGTGTGAGTGAGTGTGAGGTGTGAGTGAATGTAAGGTGTGAGTGAGTGTGAGGTATGAATGAGTGTGAGGATGAGTGAGTGTGAGGTATGAATGAGTGTCAGGCGTGAGTGAGTGTGAGGTGTGAGTGAGGTATAAATAAGTGTGAGGTGTGAGTGAGTGTGAGGTATGAATGAGTGTGAGGTGTGAGTGAGGTATGAGTGAGTGTGAGGTATGAATGAGTGTCAGGCATGAGTGAGTGTGAGGTATGAGTGATTGTGAGTGAGTGTGAGTGAGTGTGAGGTGTGTGTAAAGTGTGAGTGTGTGAGGTATGAATGAGTGTGAGGTATGAGTGAGTGTGAGGTATGAATGAGTGTGAGTGTGAGGTGTGAGTGAGTGAGGTATGAATAAGTGTGAGGTGTGAGTGAGTGAGGTATGAATGAGTGTGAGGTGTGAGTGAGGTATGAATGAGTGTGAGGTGTGAGTGAGTGTGAGGTATGAATGAGTGTGAGGTGTGTTAGTGTGAGGTATGAATGAGTGTGAGGTGTGAGTGAGTGAGGTATGAATGAGTGTGAGGTGTGTTAGCGTGAGGTATGAATGAGTGTGAGTGTGAGTGAGTGAGGTATGAATGAGTGTGAGGTGTGTTAGCGTGAGGTATGAATGAGTGTGAGGTGTGTTAGCGTGAGGCATGAATGAGTGTGAGGTGTGTTAGCGTGAGGTATGAATGAGTCAGTGTGATCAGGTGTCAGATGTAATAGAAGCAGGACCTCGAACTCTAGTCAGAAGAACACCTGCACCTTCAACTTCCATTAACTCTGTAATGCAATAAAGATTCAACATCAGTCTAATTAATAATCCTTCATCATCTCACTCATTTCCTCTGTGTTTGTGTGTGTGTGTGTGTGTGTGTGTGTGTGTGTGTGTGTGTGTGCTTTTGTGTGTGTGTGTGTGTGTGTGTGTGTGCTTTTGTGTGTGTGTGTGTGTGCATGCGTGTGGCTCTGAGTTTGATTTAAAGTAAACATGGCAGCATCTGATTCCTTTGCTCTGATGTGTCCAATCTCCTGATGACACACTGATGAGATGATGAAAATAAAACCATTTTGATAAAACACACACACACACACACACACACACACACACACACACACACACACACAGAGAGAGAGAGAGAGAGAGAGAGAGAGAGAGAGAGAGAGAGAGAGAAATGAATCAGGAATAATTAAGCATGACAGATGAAGAATTTTGCCCTCAGAACAATTAAAAGCAAATCGTACTGAACTGATTCACAACATCACAAACACAATCTGAAAACGTTCAACCAGATGTGACCATTAACACACAGTGTTTGTGTGTGTGTATGTGTGTGTAGAAATGAATCTTTAATAGTTGTACCAGTTTGCAGCGAGTTGGTTTCTCTCCACTCATGTTGTATTGTGTAGTGTTTGTGGGTATAGTGTAACATGCATGTGTATTGTGTATTTCTGTTCAATGTGTAGCATTTGTGTGTGCAGTGTGTATTGTGTGCACTGTGTAGTGTTTGTCTGTACTGTGTGGTGTTCTATGCAGTGTGAAGTGTTTGTGGGTTTTATTAAACATTTGTGTGTATTGTATACACAAAGACGAACAGTATTTAATATACACAATGCACAAACACTACACAGTGCATGCAAATTCAATACAGTTGAAGCAGATGTACACACATAAACAAGGTTATAAATGAGTGTGAGGTGTGTGTAAAGTGTGAGTGACGTATGAATGATTGAGTGTGAGGTGTAAGTGAGTGTGAGGTATGAATGAGTGTGAGTGAGTGTGAGGTATGAATGAGTGTAATTGAGTGTGAGGTACGAATGAGTGTGTGTGAGGTATGAATGAGTGTGAGTGAGTGTGAGGTATGAATGAGTGGGTGTGATTGTGAGGTATGAATGAGTGTGAGTGAGTGTGAGGTATGAATGAGTGTAATTGAGTGTGAGGTATGAATGAGTGTGTGAGTTTGAGGTATGAATGAGTGTGAGTGAGTGTGAGGTATGAATGAGTGTGTGTGATTATGAGGTATGAATGAGTGTGAGTGAGTGTGAGGTATGAATCAGTGTGAGTGAGTGTGAGGTATGAATGAATGTGCGGTGTGTGCAAAGTGTAAGTGAGTGTGAGGTATAAATAATTGAGTGTGAGGTGTGAGTGAGTGTGAGGTATGAGTAAGTGTGTAGTATGTACACACATAAACAAAGTTATAAAGTTGTATAAAATATGTAGAAGTTTGGTGTCTATATGTTTGTTCTCTTAAATTGTAAGTTTATCCCTACTGAGTGATCCAGTGGTGAAAATCTCCTTAAAATGGTACAGTATGATAAAGAAACCTTACAAGTAACCAGACTCAGAAGGGAACCTCATCCCCAACACTGAATGTCCATCATTACAGTTCCATCGTTTACATGCAGAAATGTTCAAGGAAACTGTGGTCCTGAGCACATTGTAACAGACTGTTGATATTAATTACAGTCCAAATCCTTCCTCGAATTTGTTCAGTAACTTTATGGATCTTTAGGCTGTTGATGTGGAACCATCTCCAGCTGCACAAAGTGTCTCCAACTGAAGAGAACCTTATCCGGAGGTAGGATGTTAAGATGAATCAGGCAGATCTGAAAAAAAGAAAGAGACAGGAACACTGATCACTGGTACCTATGAAACATGTTTAACTCGACAGTAACGTCTTTACTGCTTTATCTCTGTAAAGCTGCTTTAAGAAAATGTCCACTGTTAAAAACTCCACAAATAAAACTGTGTATGAACTAAAACAGTGTGTGTACAGTGTGTGTACTTTGTATACAGTGTGTAAACAATTCAATTCAGTTCAATTCATTTTTATTTGTATAGCGCTTTTAACAATGAACATTGTCTCAAAGCAGCTTTACACAGATAATGTGGTGATTAAACGTAAATATGTTCTTTGTAAGTATGTTTGTCCCTGATGAGCAACTGTGGCAAACAGTGTTTGTACAGTGTATACAGTGTGTGAATAGTGTGTAAACACTGTGTACAGTGTGCTTGTACAGTGTGTGAACATTTTGTGTACCACATGTGTACCATTTGTGTACAGTCTGGAAACAGTGTGTGAACAGTGTGTGTATAGTAATTGCACAGTGTGTGAACACTGTGAGAAAAGTGTGTACAGTGTGTTAACACTGTGTACAGTGTGTGAACGGTTTGTGTACCATGTGTGTGTGCAGTGTGTGAAACATTTCTGTACCATGTGTGTACAGTTTGTAAATAGTGTGTAAACACAGTGTGTGCAGTGTGTCAATACTGTGTACCTTGTGTAGAGTGTGTAAACAGTGTGTGTATGTTGTGTAGAGTGTGTGCAGTGTGAACAGTCTGATCACTGCATTTAGTGTGTGTGCAGTGTGTGTACAGTGTGAAGACTGTGTGTGCAGTGTGTGTGTAGTGTGAAGACTGTGTGTGCAATGTGTGTATAGTGTAAAGACTGCGTGTACAGTGTGGGTGCAGTGTGTGTATAGTGTAAAGACCGTGTGTACAGTGTGTGTGCAGTGTGTGTATAGTGTAAAAGCCGTGTGTACAGTGTGTGTGCAGTGTGTGTATAGTGTGAAGACCGTGTGTACAGTGTGTGTCCAGTTTATGTATAGTGTGAAGACCATGTGTACAGTGTGTGTGCAGTGTGTGTATAGTGTGAAGACTGTGTGCACAGTGTGTGTGCAGTGTGTGTATAGTGTGAAGACTGTGTGTACAGTCTGTGTGCAGTGTATATAGTGTGAAGACCATGTGTACAATGTGTGTACAGTGTGAATACCGTGTGTGCAGTGTGTGTGCAGTGTGTGTGTATAGTGTGAAGACTGTGTGTACAGTGTGTGTGCAGTGTGTGTATAGTGTGAAGACTGTGTGTGCAGTGTGTGTATAGTGTGAAGACTGTGTGTGCAGTGTGTGTGCAGTGTGTATAGTGTGAAGACCATGTGTACAGTGTGTGTGCTGTATGTGTATTGTGTGAAGACTGTGTGTACAGTGTGTGTGTATAGTGTGAAGACCATGTGTACAGTGTGTGTGCAGTATGTGTATTGTGTGAAGACCGTGTGTACAGTGTATGTGCAGTGTGTGTATAGTGTAAAGACCGTGTGTACAGTGTGTGTGCAGTATGTGTATTGTGTGAAGACCGTGTGTACAGTGTGTGCAGTATGTGTATTGTGTGAAGACCGTGTGTACAGTGTGTGTGCAGTGTGTGTGTGTGTATAGTGTGAAGACCGTTTGTACAGTGTGTGTGCAGTGTGTGTATAGTGTGAAGACCGTGTGTACAGTGTGTGTGCAGTGTGTGTATAGTGTGAAGACTTTGTGTACAGTGTGTGAGCAGTGTGTGTATAGTGTGAAGACTGTGTGTACAGTGTGTGTGCAGTGTGTGTATAGTGTGAAGACCATGTGGACAGTGTGTGTGCAGTGTGTGTGTGCAGTGTGTGTACAGTGTGTATGTAGAGTGTGTGTAGTGTGAAGACCGTGTGTACAGTGTGTGTGCAGTATGTGTATTGTGTGAAGACCGTGTGTACAGTGTGTGTGCAGTGTGTGGATAGTGTGAAGACTGTGTGTACAGTGTGTGTGCAGTGTGTGGATAGTGTGAAGACCGTGTGTACAGTGTGTGTGCAGTGTGTGGATAGTGTAAAGACTGTGTGTACAGTGTGTGTGCAGTATGTGTACTGTGTGAAGACCGTGTGTACAGTGTGTGTGCAGTCTGTGTATAGTGTGAAGACCGTGTGTACAGTGTGTGTGCAGTCTGTGTATAGTGTGAAGACCGTGTACAGTGTGTGTGTGCAGTCTGTGTATAGTGTGAAGACCGTGTGTACAGTGTGTGTGCAGTCTGTGTATTGTGTGAAGACCGTGTGTACTGTGTGTGCAGTGTGTGGATAGTGTGAAGACTGTGTGTACAGTGTGTGCAGTGTGTGTATAGTGTGAAGACCATGTGGACAGTGTGTGTGCAGTGTGTGTGTATAGTGTGAAGACCGTGTGTACAGTGTGTATGTAGGGTGTGTGTGTGAAGACCGTGTGTACAGTGTGTGTGCAGTATGTGTATTGTGTGAAGACCGTGTGTACAGTGTGTGTGCAGTGTGGATAGTGTGAAGACCGTGTGTACAGTGTGTGTGCAGTATGTGTATTGTGTGAAGACCGTGTGTACAGTGTGTGCAGTATGTGTATTGTGTGAAGACCGTGTGTACAGTGTGTGTGCAGTGTGTGTGTGTGTATAGTGTGAAGACCGTTTGTACAGTGTGTGTGCAGTGTGTGTATAGTGTGAAGACCGTGTGTACAGTGTGTGCAGTGTGTGTATAGTGTGAAGACTTTGTGTACAGTGTGTGAGCAGTGTGTGTATAGTGTGAAGACTGTGTGTACAGTGTGTGCAGTGTGTGTATAGTGTGAAGACCATGTGGACAGTGTGTGTGTGTGTGTGTGTGTGTATAGTGAAGACCGTGTGTGTGTGTGTATAGTGAAGACTGTGTGTACAGTGTGTGTGTAGTGTGAAGACCGTGTGTACAGTGTGTGTGCAGTATGTGTATTGTGTGAAGACCGTGTGTACAGTGTGTGTGTGCAGTGTGTGGATAGTGTGAAGACTGTGTGTACAGTGTGTGTGCAGTGTGTGGATAGTGTGAAGACCGTGTGTACAGTGTGTGTGCAGTGTGTGGATAGTGTAAAGACTGTGTGTACAGTGTGTGTGCAGTATGTGTACTGTGTGAAGACCGTGTGTACAGTGTGTGTGCAGTCTGTGTATAGTGTGAAGACCGTGTGTACAGTGTGTGTGCAGTCTGTGTATAGTGTGAAGACCGTGTGTACAGTGTGTGTGTGCAGTCTGTGTATAGTGTGAAGACCGTGTGTACAGTGTGTGTGTGTGTGTGCAGTGTGTGGATAGTGTGAAGACTGTGTGTACAGTGTGTGCAGTGCGTGTATAGTGTGCAGACTGTGTGTACAGTGTGTGTGCAGTGTGTGTATAGTGTGAACACCATGTGGACAGTGTGTGTGCAGTGTGTGTGTATAGTGTGAAGACCGTGTGTACAGTGTGTATGTAGGGTGTGTGTAGTGTGAAGACCGTGTGTACAGTGTGTGTGCAGTGTGTGTGTGAAGACCGTGTGTACAGTGTGTGCAGTGTGTGGATAGTGTGAAGACCGTGTACAGTGTGTGTGCAGTATGTGTATTGTGTGAAGACCGTGTGTACAGTGTGTGTGCAGTATGTGTATTGTGTGAAGACCGTGTGTACAGTGTGTGTGTGCAGTATGTGTATTGTGTGAAGACCGTGTGTACAGTGTCTGTGCAGTGTGTGTATAGTGTGAAGACCATGTGTACAGTGTGTGTGCAGTGTGTGTGTATAGTGTGAAGACTGTGTGTACAGTGTGTGTGTATAGTGTGAAGACTGTGTGTACAGTGTTTAGTCTTCTAAACTGCATTTTTTTTCTCTTTTTAAAGAGTTCGGAAGGTACAGAGATATAAAGTGAAGATGGTTCCAAGCTCCTCAACAGGTCATTAAATGGTCTCAGAAATTTTTGCTGAAAGATTCAATGTTAGGAGTTTCTCAGAACTGAAAAGAGTGTCAGCAAAGAGTCTCTTGAACCACACCAATCTCCACTGATGAGATCTGAGACAAGAAAGAGATCAGACCTAAGATGTAGAAGATCATTTTCTGGCTATAACAAGGAAGATTATAAATGCTCAAGAGTGGAACTATGTTCTCCTCTTCGGAGCAGCATCCTGCCTCTGCAGATGAATATGTTCTATATGTTCATTTTGAAACTTATTTCCAAGCAGTGATGAGGTTACACCACTAACCCTATTCAGATCTTAACCCCAGTCATTGTTCATGTTGGGTCTCCTGTGTGTCTGGTTTTTAGTGGTATTAGAATCGGTCTAAGTTAAATTAATCAGGATCTTCTCCGGGTGAGGGTGGTGGTGATTTAAGGAGATATGGTTAGTACCAAGCAAGCTGCTTTATTGCCTGTTCATTAATACCTTTAATACATTCCAGATCTTTGCTGTTTTCTTACAAGATCTTCTGTGACCTTCTGAATGAATGTAATGAGGAAGCATGCTTAAATTCAGGTCTGTTCTAACACTAGGATCTTCTACATTAGATGATCTCTATATTAGAAAAATTACATACCTTACTGTGATTTCTTTAGCTTGCAATTTCGCAGTTCTGTTGGGAACAACTTCCACTCAGTGTTTAATATGGGAAAAAATATGCTCTTCGATAAAGATAAAAGAAATGCAGCTGACAGAAAGTGATAGATACATTAAAACCAAATGATCATTTAAGATTATGGAAAATAGAGAAAAGTATGAAGTCTAAACGCCGACACAAACAAGAAATTTACAACAAATTAGTCAAAAACCGGAAACAACACCAGTGTTCCAGTCTTTGGTGTTCCAGTGTCCCAGTGATCCAGTGTTTAGTGTTCCAGTGTTCTAGTATAAAGGTTTTTCATTGTGACATTTACTGCCTTAAGAAGATTCTGCTCACATCTCCATCTCACATTTAGAGAGAGAGAGAGAGAGAGAGAGAGAGAGAGAGAGAGAGAGAGTAAATATAAACATTCTAAAACAGGATGAACAGACGCTTCATCTGATGCCATTTCACACTGACTCTGATGAGTTGGCACTGATCAGAGTGTGTATAAGCCTCTGTGTGTGTGTGTGTGTGTGTGTGTGTGTGTGTGTGTGTGTGTGTGTGTGTGTGTGTGTGTGTGTGCATGTGTGCATGTGTGTGTGCATGTGTGCATGTGTGTGTGCGTGTGTGCACCCAAAGGCCGTAGGGGCAGGTTGCCATGGCGAGGGTGGTTGCTAAGTGAGATGGATTGGGTCTCACACACTCAAACAAAAACCCCTCACTTACTGTCACACACATACACACACAACTCAAAACCTGTCACACACACTCCACACTGTCATCTATCTCACAGTTAGCAAGCCTAACACACACACAAACACACACACCCAAACTCATGCACACACACACACGTGCACACACACATACACACGCACAGCTGTGTGTTCCTGGTCAAAGAATTCCAAATGACTTCTTTTCTTTTCTGTTGCTATTTCTTTCCTTACATGCAAAGTGATCCTGTCACATACACCCTGTCTGTCTGTCTGTCTGTCTGTCTGTCTGTCTGTCTGTCTATCTCTCTGTCTGTCTGTCTGTCTGTCTGTCTGACTCACTGTCTGTCTGTCTGTATGTCTGTCTGTCTGCCTGAGCTGAGTCGATGTGACTTGTAGCTGAAGTTTGACCAGGTCACAGAATTGAGAGACATTTAGAAAAGATCTTTCTGACATTTTGGGAAACAAACAAATCCAAATGAACAATGCTTAGTTCAAAGGAACCCTCAAATATCTACAGAGTCAGCAGAACTTCCTGCTGCATCAGGGAACTAAAATATCAGTTGGTCAGTGAAGCATGTTAATGGGTCAAGAAGTTTAAAGAGTGGTGAGTCAGGAAGCTTGAATTTTGGGAAACTTGCTTAAGAGATAAATGAAGTTAAATAGCGATGGGTCAGAAAATCTGAATTTAAATATCTGTGTGTATCTGTATACAGCTACAGAGTCCAGCCTGAATAACAGTTCTGCATCTGAAGCACTAAGGTACACATGACATTGTCTCAAGAAGCCTGGAGAAGCATGAAAGTGTGAAGCATGAGCTGGTTTAATCCATTGATCAGAGCAGACTTCATTGATATCCCATGATCCAATTGCAAACTTACTCTTCTTTCTGGTGTCAGGGTGATCAGGGAGCCTACCTTCTAGACCTTTGAGGAAAACCCAGAGCTGCCAGATGTTTCAGACTTCCACCATGGAAGACATTTTGGATTACATTTCTTTTGATTGGTGCAGCATGTGTCTTATACATCTATTGATCTCAGCCTTGACCTTGTCAACACCTTTGGTCACGTCAGGGTTCCTCCTCTCAGTTTTGTAAAAAAAAAATGAAGAAAGAAAAACAACAACAAAAAAACATACTATGGTAAATAATTGATGTGTTAATCTGAATAATCTGCTTGCTAAACCATGGTGACATCACCACTGCATCATTACATCAACTAATCCCACACATCACCTTTATTCCAGCACAGACACTCCCACAGCCGAGTCGCCATCTTCCTAAATTAAACACAGATAAATAGATAGTCTGCTTCTCTCCTTTAGGTCATAAACCATCTGTCACCATGGCAACGGCATCATGGTAACAGATGGATCTTTTGCAATTTGAGTCTTTGCCAAATGAGCTGCGATCTGATTGGCTAAAAAACCTGAGGGCCAAGTACGGATGTTAATCAGCTCATTTACATACAAATTCAACAAATAGGCAATTAGTGCGATTTAAAAAATATCAGTCTCTGTCTGTCTGTTTCTGTGTGTGTGTGTGTTTAGACTGATTGTGTTAATTATAACTAAAGGCCATTGTAGTTCCTGTACAGAGGAGAGCAGGAGGATCTTAGAGGCTTGATGAGAAACATTTATGTCTAAAATGCTCTAAGAGAAAACTTTCATGAATTTCCCTCTGGGATTAAAATGTATTATTGTAGAGCTGATGTTGTTCTTCAGTATCACCCTGAAGACATGTACCATGTAACAGCAGGATCTCCACCAGAACATTGACCAGAAATGCATGATGTAATTTTTCTGGTTTCATCCAGATTTCAGATGCTGAGAACATTTTAAACACAATTCACTCTTCACCAGAGAAAAGCTCAGTCATTAAGACATTGGACTTCTAAATAGAGGAAGATCCATTGCTGGACCCCTGAGCAAGGTGTATATCAGTGTATAAATAAGACAGTTGTAGGTTTCTCTGGAGAAGGACTTCTGATAAATATCCAAATTGTTTACAAAACACTGTGTGAAGCTTCTATAAAATTTGGGGGAAAAGCCTGAAGTTTTACCTTTTTTTTAGTTGAATTTCCTAAATATTGTAAATGATTTATTGAGCTGAACACCTCCACCCCCCTGTTTCTATTTCTTGTCATAGCTTGATAAATCTCTCTTCAGACCAGAGTGAGAGAGAGAGAGAGAGAGAGAGAGAGAGAGAGAAAACCTCTTGTCATGGCTACCATGTTCTATTCCCCTCCAGGCCACCAGAGGTGATTCTTACATACATTTAAATTTCTTCTTCTGCTTTCCTGTTTGACTCCCACACTGCTGTTTAGTTTGAACCCACATGATTTAAGTTCTGTTAGTTTTGTTGCAGCAGCGATAATAATGTAGGCCGAGCTTGTTTGAGGGTTTCTCAGGTGGGTTCTGTATGTAGCGTTTGTTTTTGTTGATGTTTTCAAGCTGTAGCTGATCCCTGTGTTTCTCTGCTCATCATTTCCCCTTTTTTGTTTGATTGTCTTGTCAGTGGGGTTCCAGCCTCAGAACCTTCTCCAGCTCTGGACTTTGAAGATCCTCACATGTTTGCAGCTCCACAGTCACTTTGATATTAATAAATGCAGGTGAATGGACACAGAAGTAATGTTCTCCACATCCTAAATATTACTGCTGGAAGTCAAATGTGCTCCAGTGAGTCATTGTGCAGAAAGTTTCTTCTCAAGATTTCTGTACTTCATGCCAGACTAGAATTCTGGATTACTATTACCTTTACTCAAGTTAAGTACTCGTTTATCTACAGCTCTCAAGACTTTTCTTTTACCACATATCATCATCATCATCATCATCATCATCATCTCTGTTTTATAAGCTTCTAAAGCAACCTACATATCAGAAAAACAGAACTTCCAGGAAAACTCAACAAACCCTCCAATATCTCATCTCATCTCAAATTCCAAGCTCCTAGTCAAAATATGCTCAAAGTTATTCTTGTTATTATTGAAAAACTTCACACTGGTGATCAGTAAATGTTCCATGGCTTCTCCTCGACCTTTCTTCAGCATTCAGCATGGTCGGTCACCTGACTCTCCTGTAAATGCTCTCTTCTAATTAGTGTAACAGCATGATGGAGCTTTACATCTAACATAGAGGGAGAGTTGTGTCAGGTGACATGGAGATCTTCTGGCTTTATGCATACTTTCCATTGGTGATGTCTCTTCTCCTCTCCTCACCTCTTCTCTTGTCTTCCACTCCCCTTCTCTCCTTCTCCCCCCCCCATAGACACTCAGCATTTGCTTAGATCCCAACATGTGTGGTGAACATCGTAAAATTAAAAGAATCCCTGGACCTGCTAAGCTCTTGTTAAAGTTTTGTCCTTGTGTTCTCCGGAGATCCTCAGGTTCTACCGCATCACATCTTCACTGGTAAGGTTTCAGGGTAAAAAGTGACAAAAACCATTACACAATGAGAGACCGATGGACAGAAAGAGAGACTTCTTTTAATTTTACAGTCCCTCATTTAATAAGTCATCTTATATTCTGGATGGTATCAGGACTCAATAATTCAAATAAATAAATAACATTAAATAGTTTCATTACAACATCGCACAGCCTCGAACAGCTTCAGATCCCCCATAGTCTTGTAAAAGTTAAAATCAACAACTTCTTCTGTCAGGTTCTCCCATTAGGGGTCTCGACAGCGGCTCATCCGTCTCCATACCCCCCTGTCTTCTACATCTAGCCTACTTGGTCTTTCTCTTTTCCTCTTTCCTGGTGGTTCCATCCTCAGCATTCTTCTACTGATATACCCCATGTCCCTCCTCTGCACATGTCCAAACATCTCAATCACACCTCCCTCACCTTGTCTCCAAAACGTCCTACATGCACTGTCCCTCTAATAAACTCATTTCTAATCCTGTCCATCATCCTCTCTCCCACTGAACATCTCAACATCTTCAGCTCTGCTACCTCCAGCTCCACCTCCTGTCTTTTACTCAATGCCACTGTTTCTAAACCATACAACATCTCAGGTCTCACCACAGTCCTATAAACTTTCCCTTTCACTCTCACAGATACTCTTCTATCACTAATCACTCCTGCTATCACTCTTCTCCACCCACTCCACCCTGCCTGCACTCTTTTCTTCACTTCTCTAACACACTCTTCATTACTTTGCACTGTTGACTCCAGGTACCTGAACTCCTCCACCTTCTCCACCTCCTCTCCCTGCAACCGCACCCCTCCACTGCCCTCCCTCTCATTCACACACTGTCTGGCCTCTTCCCTGAACCTCACACTACAGTCTTCCTCCTTCAGTTTCCACCATCTCATTCTTCTTTTAGTCCTCACTCTCCTCTTCTTCTTCTTCACCTCCAAAACCATCCTACACCATCCGATGCTGTCTAGCTACACTGTCCCCTGCCAACACCTTACAGTCTCCAATCTCCTTCAGGTTGCATCTCCTACATAGGACATAATCCACCTGTGTGCACCTTCCTCTACTCTTATACGCCACCCTATGATCCTCCTTCTTCTTAAAATAAGTGTTCACCACTGCCATTTTCATCCTTTTAGCAAAATCTACCACCATCTGCCCTTCCACATTCCTCTCCTTAAGACCATACCTACCATCACCTCCTCATCACATCTGTTCCCTTCACCTACATGCCCATTAAAGTCTGCACCAATCACCAATCTTTCATTCCTAGGTTCACCTTCTACCACTTCATCTAATTCACTCCAGAATCTTTCCTTCTCTTCCATCTCACAACCCACTTGTGGAGCATAGGCACTGATGACATTTATCATCATCCCTTCAACTTCCAGCTTCACGTTCATCACTCTATCAGAAACTCTCTTCACCTTCACTACACTCTTACTGTACTCTTCCTTCAGAATCCCCCTACACCATTTCTCTTTCCATCCACACCATGAGAGAACAGTTTAAACACCTCCAATGTTCCTGCTCTTACTCCCTTTCCACTTGGTCTCCTAAACACAACATCTCTACCTTTTTCCTCTCCATCATATCAGCTCCCTCTCTCCCTTTACCCGTCATAGTACCAACATTTAAAGTACCAACCCGAACCTCCACTCTCCTCCAATTCTCCTTTCCCTACTGTCTCTGTAGACGTCTTCCTCCTCTCCTTCTCCTCCTTCAGCCAACAGCAGCACAATTTACACCGGTACCTTGTTGGTTAACGATACCTGTGGTGGTCGCTGGTGTGACGGTGTGGGCCTCCACTGATCCAGTATAGGTTTCTTTTTCGTGATCCGCATATTTGTATTTGTTTTTCCTGCTCAGGTATTTGACCACTTTTGCTTGAACAAAAATAAAATTAATCAGTTGGCACATAAACCTGTTACTCCTGACGTCCTTTAAAGCAAGAATAAAACACATTAAAACACATTAAAATAACTTAAAATACATTTAAAAGCTGCCTTCACCAGTTTAGAATGATTCTATTAAAAAATAAAAGACTCTCAAAAATGAGCATCTTAAAAAACAGCAGCGTTAAAATGCCAGTAGCTGCTTTTAAGTTTTAAATTCTTCTTACTGATGGTGTACTGAACCATGCAGTGGTCAGAGATGCCTACTGGAAACATAAAACACTTTTTGTAAAAAAAACAAAAGTTAGTCGATTATAAAAAAACAATAAAATTGTCAGGAATCCACCAGCCACGCTTCCTCTCTGCCGCTCCCGGCTTTGATTTCCGACACCTGTTCCTCGTTAACGATTTGCCTATATAAACTCCCGTTCCAGATTTACTGGCTGTCGGTTCTTGAAGGTCTTGCTACAGATCTAATGGATCCCCGACCGCCAGCATTTCCCTCTGGTCCATGCTCGGATTACCTCTCCATGAATTATCTCCGCTCCGTGAATTATACTCCTTCTGAAGATTCTACACGTTCCGTGGTTTCTACCCGTTCCGTGGATTATCACTCCATGTCGGATTATTACCCACTTTCGCATGACGGTTCGTAACTCTCCCTAACCGGTGTTTGTGTGCATAATCATTGAATAAACGTGATGGAGTTACTACCGTTGTCTCCGTGTGGTTTGCGCCCTGACAGAAGAACCGACCGAAACAAAAAACAAAAAGAAAAATCGTTCTACCGCGATGGACCGGCAGCCAAACTCCGCTTTCAAATTCATCCAGAGCCTCCCTGCCGCTCCTCGCGGATTTTGCTCGCTGGCTCCGGATCATGCAGGCGTGTCGGCAACGCACACTTCCGGTAACCTGATGCCATTTCCGGCTCGCTTCTTCGGTGATGCGGCCGCTCCACTTCAGTGTTCCACAGTGCTCCTGTGTTCCCCCAAGCACTCCGCTATGCTCCAGGGCCGTAAAAGGAACGTTGTGCCGCCACCCGGCCACGAAAAGAACAGAACATCATCGCCAAACCCCTCCGGATGTGCCGTCACACCTTCAAGTCCCTCTGAAGGCGACATCACAGACAGACAAAGAAAGATAGTGAGCGAGTGAGAGACAGAGAGTGAAAGACAGAGAGTGAGAGACAGAGATAGTGGGAGGGAGAGAGAGAGAGAGACAGACAGACAGACAGACAGACAGACAGAGAGAGACAGAGAGATAGTGGGAGAGAGAGAGCGAGAGAGAGACAGACAGAGAGATAGTAAGAGACAGAGGGGGGGAGACTGAGAGGTGCTGATGGACTCCTGAGCCCTTGGCAGTTTCTCGCCCAAATCTAATTTAGCGAGTGCTGCGCTCCTGAGCGTCTCTGCCACATGAAAGCAGACACGAGGAGACGAGGAACGAGACGAGGACGGAGTTAATTAAGTGCCGATCTGGAACCTTTGTTAATGTTAATAGTTTTAGGAGAGAGTGTGGACGAAGCAGGTGTAATTTCACACTATTCTCACAGTGCTCACGGCAGTGCTTTGAAGATAACATGCTTTCTCCTTTCTCCAACACACACACACACACACACACACACACACACTGAGGACTCAGGGTGAGAGACAGTTTTTCTCTCGTTCTGAATTACTCTGATGTTCCAGCACTCTGTGTGGCCATGTTCTTACACACTCCTGTTCCAGATCACGTTTTATTCTTTTACCTTCAGGTCTCTCTCTCTCTCTCTCTCTCTCTCTCTCTCTCTCTCTCTCTCCTCCCTCCCTCCTTTTGAGTAAATGTCTCTCAACTCAGGGCTCAGGTGTGTAAAACTTCATTTCTGCTCCACGCAGCCGTGTTTTTCTGCCTGATAAAAAGCAAGAGCGAGGGATAATGGGGAGAAAGAGAGGCACAAGGGATAGACAGATTTGTTGGCAGTGAGCGAGGGAACACGGGATGGAGGTTTTATCTTTCTTTCTGCTGTTCTCAACACAATGAGCGCTCGCCTTAATTTAGACAAAAGAGGGCAGGGCTCTTATCGCCATGGAGACAGGTGCTTCTAAAGTGAGGGAGCAGTGGCTGACTACACACACTCGCTCCGAAAGAGGAATATGATGATGTCATCACTAACTCCAGAACTGTTAGATTTATCTGGTCAGCAATAATTAACTCAGATACACACATCTCCACAACATCCCCACCCTCCACATCTCCACATCTTCTCTACATCTCCACCACATCACATCTTCACACCTCCACATCTCAATTCAATTCATGTTTATTTGTGTTGCGCTTTTAACAAGGAAAATTGTCTCAGAGCAGCTTTACACAGATAATGTGGAGATAAAAATTATGTTCTTTATAAGTGTAAGTTTGTCCCTGATGAACAAGTCGGTGGAGACTGTGGTGAAGGAAAAACTCCCTGAGATGCAGAAGGAAGAAACCTTGAGAGGAACCAGACTCAAGAGGGAACCTCATCCTCATCTGGGTTCCACCGAATGTCCATTTATTACAGATAAACGATGTTGAGGTGCAGTGATGGAGATCAGAAGCAAACTGTAGTCCTGAGTCAGTGTAGCAGACTGTTGATATTAACTACAGTCCAAATCCTCAAAGCTCCCGTTCTTCCGGAGTATTCAATGGAATTTCATGGAACCACCCAAGGCGTTGATGAGAAACCGTCCCAAGCTGCACAGAGTGGCCTCCAGTCGAAGAGAACACTATCCAGAGGCAGACCAGGACGAAGAGGGAAGATCCATGAAGGGGAGAGGGGCAGGAACAGTGATCACTGGAGCCTCAGGAGCATGTTTAACTCGACCGAAAGAGAGAGAGAGAGAGAGAGAGAGAGAGAGGGTGACAGGAAGAGAAGGATATGGATTATTAAGTCTCCTGATTGTTGTATGAAAGTTAATGTCACTGTGCAGTTTGGACTCTGGTGAGATTCACTCTGGCAGCAGAACTAAAAGGGAGAAGCAGAAGGAAACACAGACATGAGGATCTCTGGGATAAGAGACGACCCACCACACCACCATCAACAAACCTGAGTGAGCGTGTGAGAGTGAGGAGACGACAGCATCCAAATATCCCAGTTCACCAAACACCCCATATCCATGATCCCTCCAGATCTGCTCCTTTACCTCACAAACACCTACTGACTAAAGACTCCACTAAATAAATATGTGTTCAGCCTCGACTTGAACACTGAGACTGTGTCTGAGTCCCGAACACTGATTGGAAGGTTGTTCCATAACTGTGGGGTTTATAAGAGAAACATCTGCCCCCTGCTGGAGTCTTCATTATTTGAGGTACCAACAAATAGCCTGCACCTTTTGATCTAAGTAGGCGTGGAGGATCATACTGGTACAGAAGTTCACTCAGATACTGCGGCGTGAGAGCGTTAAGTGCTTTATACGTCAGTAGTAGTATTTTATAATCAGTGTGAGATGTAATTGGGAGCAGTGTAGATGATTAAAACAGGGCTGATGTGCTCATATTTTCTAGATCTAGTGAGGACTCTTGCTGCTGCATTCTGAACTAACTGAAGCTTATTTCTGCACTTACTCCAACACCCAGACAGTAAAGCGTTACAGTAGTCTAATCTAGATGTTACAAAAGCATCAACTAGTTTTTCTGCATCCTGTAACGACATCATATTTCTAATTTTAGCAATATTTCTAAGGTGAAAGAAGGAGATCCTGGTGATATTATTCACGTGAGACTCAAAGTAAAGACTGGGTTTAATAATCACACCGAGGTCTTTGACTGCTGTACACACTGAGACAGAAACACCATCCAGAGATGCTACAGAATCAGAAAGTTTACTTCTAGCTGCATGTGGTCCTAGTAAAAGTACTTCTGTCTTATCTGAGTTGAGCAGAAGGAAGTTATCAAGCATCCATCTTCACAATTCCACATCTCCACTACATCTCCACATCTTCATACCTCCACAACATCCCCACCCTCCACATCTCCACACTTCCACATCTCCTCTACATCTCCACACCACCACAAAGGATAAAAGACGACTGAAAAATTATATTGTTACAAAAGAAATGTGAATAGCAGCATGTTCTGTCTGTACAAATAGAATACACACACACACACACACACACACACACACACACACACACACACTATGTTATGGGGAAGTGGACGAGGTAAGTGTGAGATCGAAGGGTGTGTAAAGTTTTGAGCGAGCAGGTTGATGGAGATTATGTTGAACAGTCACATTGACAGAGAAAATCGAGCCTCTCTCTCTCTCTCTCTCTCTCTCTCTCTCTCTCTCTCGTTTCCACATTGCCGTCTCAAATTCTCAAGTTTTCAATTTTCTCTCAGATCTCGGACGAAAGAGAAAATTTCTCTGCTTCAAAAATTCTTCCATCTAAATGTAAATGCTGAAATCATCATAATAGCATTGCAGAGACATCCTTCACCAGCTCTCCTCTTCCGGCCAGGGGTGTGTGTGTGTGTGTCGGTCTGTGTATGTGTGTGTGTGTGTGTGTGTCTGTGTCTGTGTCTGTGTGTGTGTGTGTGTCGGTCTGTGTATCTGTGTGTGTGTGTCTGTCTGTGTGTGTGTGTCTGTCTGTGTGTGTCAGTCTGTGTGTGTGTGTCTGTGTGTGTCTGTGTGTGTATGTCGGTCTGTGTATCTGTGTGTCTGTGTGTGTGTGTGTCTCTGTCTGTGTGTGTCAGTCTGTGTGTGTGTGTGTGTCTGTGTGTGTGTGTGTCTGTGTGTATGTGTCGGTCTGTGTATCTGTGTGTCTGTGTGTGTGTGTGTGTGTCTCTGCTCTCAGTGCTCAGGAACTCTGGTGATGTCAGATCTCATCAAGTCTCACTTTATCTCCAGGGTATGAAAGTTACACACATGTAAATTCACTTCATCCTTCATCACTGTATGAAACACCATTGGTGTTTTTTGCTTTCTTAGCGCTTTCCATCATGATCCATCCAGGGACGAATCATTCTCAAATGATTCTTTAATATGATTCAGGAATAATGAGTTCTCTCAGACACTGACTTGTTTGTACGGCAGCACTGTTACACTATGCTACAAAACGCTACACTACCTGTAGCTAGTAAGTGCTATCTGCCCTCTTCCACGTACACGGGCTCACAGACACAGCGATTGGCTGGTGATGCTGTGATTGACAGGACAATGAGATTACGTGTATTGGGGTTAGTACAGTTTCCGTTTCACATCACACAGGACCTGTCTTGGTCCTGTCACACCAACACCCTGGTGAAGAAGCCAGGCAGCGTCTGTACCATCTGAGACGCTTAAGGGACTTTAAACTTCCCTCTCAGGTGCTAAAGACTTTCTACACCTGCACCATTGAGAGCGTTCTGACGGGTAGCATCACTTCCTGGTTCTGGAACAGCACCATGCAGGACAGGCGAGCCCTCCAGAGGGTGGTGAGTTCAGCTGAACGTAACATCCACACCGAACTCCCTGACCTGCAGGACATCTACAGCACGCGGTGCAGGACCAGAGCCAGGAAGATTGTAAAGGACCTCAGCTTTCCAGCAATGGACTCTTTTCTTTGTTGCGTTCAGGGAAACGCTTCTGCTCCCTAAAAGCGAACACAGAGAGAATGAGGAGGAGCTTCTTCCTGCAGGCCATTCAGAGTTTAAACCAGGAAACACCTAGGATCAGTTCTGGACCTCCTTCTCCATCTCACTTCATTCCTTCACTGCACAATTATTCGCACTATTGAAAGTGTCACTCAAATACCACTTAAATACCACTTAAATACCAGCACGTAGACATTTGAATGACAATCACACTGGGACACTTTAATCTGTACTTCTGTCAATATCTGTCACACACACGTCCATCCCTTTCTGTCTAATTTCTTTTGTTTTCCTGTGTGTGTGTATGTGTGTGTGTGTATGTGTAATATATACATATAATATTGTTAACCTTATTTTTAGACTTTATGGTTAGAATAAACTTTGAGGGTCCCTGGTGGTCTAGTGGTTAGGATGCGGCGCTCTCACCGCTGTGGCCCAGGTTCCAGCCCCGGTCAGGGAACTGACCCCAGCCGCTCTCAATGCCGGTCCCAAGCACAGATAAATGGGGAGGGTTGTGTTAGGAAGGACATCCAGTGTAAAAACATGTGCCAAATCAAATATGCGGATGATCCGCTGTGGTGCCCCCTAATGGGAGAAGCCGAAAGAATGTTTTTTTATGGTTAGAATAAACTTTATGCTTTAGACTTTACTGAACTCTGTATGAATGTGTATGTGACAAAATTTGAATGTGATTTGGAATGAATTCCTACAGGAAGTGAGAAGTTTCCTGATGCCCTGGTGCTGGAGAGAAACCGCTGTGGATAAAAGCAGATGTTCTGAGAGCAGATGAGTGCAACACAGTGGTTTAGATATTCTTTTGCAAAGTCGTCAGTGTGGAGGTCTGATGGACCCGTGCTCAAATTGCTCATTTATTCTAAATAAACAGCTATGTGCGTGTCACAGCTGGATTGTTAGTGTGGATGTGTGCTCAGGTCTGATGGACATGGTTCTGGGTCAGTACAGTTGATGCCAGATGGAGGAAAGCTCTGCTATTCAGCACTAAAGTGTGAAATTTGTGATCAACACACTGGTTTGGGAAAACTCCAGTTTGGCCGCAAAAACATGGAGTGTGTTGCTGTTATTGTTGTTTCCTGCAAGTTTTTCATAGAAGTCGAGCATTTTAGTGAAAATATGATTTAGAGAATATGAAGAAGATTTTACAGCCAGAACTGGGCTCCAGGACAGAACGCTGTAATGAAGGTGCTTTGGGAGCGTTTGGATTCACTCACTGGTAAAAATATGGTTTTGTGTTTCTCAGCCATCAGCTGGAGTTCCTGCCAACACGCCAACGGAAAGATGGAGAGAGTAATATTTTTTATTTCATTCTGTAGTTTTGCGAATATAAAATGTTAAATAGGTCATTCTAATCCAAACACAATGAACACAAATCAGTGAGATCTTGGGGAGGACCAGGATTTTATTCAGGACTTAAACACAACAGATCCACGTTATACATCTGAATGGGGTGTGTGTGTGTGTGTGTGTGTGTGTGTGTGTGTGTGTGTGTGTGTGTGTGTGTGTGTGTGTGTGTGTGAGAGGGGTGAGAGAGGTGTGTGGGGGGTGTGTGTGGGGTGAGAGAGGTGTGTGAGGGGTGAGAGAGGGTGTGGGGGTGAGAGAGGTGAGAGGGGTGTGTGTGAGAGAGGTGTGTGAGAGGGGTGTGTGTGGGGTGAGTGAGGTGTGTGAGAGGGTGTGTGTGGGGGTGAGAGAGGTCTGTGAGAGGGTGTGTGTGGGGGTGAGAGAGGGTGTGTAAGAGGGGTGTGTGTGGGGTGAGAGGGTGTGTAAGAGGGGTGTGTGTGGGGTGAGAGAGGTGTGTGAGACGGTGTGTGTGGGGGTGAGAGGGTGTGTGTGGGGTGAGAGAGGTGTGTGAGAGGGGTGTGTGTGGGGTGAGAGGTGTGTGAGAGGGTGTGTGGGGGTGAGAGAGGTGTGTGAGAGTGGTGTGTGTGGGGTGAGAGGTGTGAGAGGGGTGTGTGGGGGTGAGAGAGGTGGGTGAGAGGGGTGTTTGTGGGGGGTGAGAGGTCTGTGAGAGGGGTGTGGGGGGTGAGAGAGGTGTGTGAGAGGGGTGTGTGTGGGGGTGAGAGGTGTGTGGGAGGGTGTGTGTGGGGGTGAGAGGTCTGTGATAGGGGTGTGTGTGGGGTGAGAGAGGTGTGTGTGGGGGTGAGAGAGGTCTGTGAGAGGGTGTGTGTGTGTGGGGGTGAGAGAGGTGTGAGAGGTGTGTGTGGGGGTGAGAGGTCTGTGAGAGGGTGTGTGGGGTGAGAGAGGTGTGTGAGAGGGTGTGTGTGTGGGGTGAGAGAGGTGTGTGGGAGGGTGTGTGTGGGGTGAGAGAGGGTGTGTAAGAGGGGTGTGTGTGGGGGTGAGAGAGGTGGGTGAGAGGGGTGTGGGGGGTGAGAGAGGTGTGTGGGGGTGAGAGGTGTGTGTGGGGGTGTGTGTGTGGGGTGAGAGAGTGTGTGAGAGGGGTGTGTGGGGGTGAGAGGTGTGTGTGTGTGGGGGGTGTGTGGGGTGAGAGAGGTGTGTGAGAGGGGTGTGTGGGGGTGTGAGAGGTGAGAGAGGTGTGTGGGGGTGAGAGGTGTGAGAGGGGTGTGTGGGGGTGAGAGGTCTGTGAGAGAGGTGTGTGGGGTGAGAGGTGTGTGAGAGGGTGTGTGTGTGGGGTGAGAGAGGTGTGTGGGAGGGTGTGTGGGGGTGAGAGAGGTGTGTGAGGGGTGTGTGTGGGGTGAGAGGTCTGTGAGAGGGTGTGTGTGGGGGTGAGAGGGGTGTGTGAGAGGGGTGTGTGGGGGTGAGAGGTGGGTGAGAGGGGTGTGGGGGGTGAGAGAGGTGTGTGTGGGGTGAGAGAGGTGTGTGGGGCTGAGAGAGGTGTGTGAGAGGGGTGTGGGGGGTGAGAGGGGTGTGTGGGGGGTGAGAGAGGTCTGTGAGAGGGGTGTGTGTGGGGTGAGAGATGGGTGTGTGGGGTGAGAGAGGTCTGTGAGAGAGGTGTGTGTGTGTGGGGGTGAGAGAGGTCTGTGAGAGGGGTGTGTGTGGGGTGAAAGAGGTCTGTGAGAGGGGTGTGTGTGGGGGTGAGAGAGGTCTGTGAGAGAGGTGTGTGAGGGGTGTGTGGGGGTGAGAGAGGTCTGTGATAGGGGTGTGTGTGGGGTGAGAGAGGTCTGTGAGAGGGGTGTGTGTGGGGGTGAGAGAGGTCTGTGAGAGGGGTGTGTGGGGTGAGAGAGGTCTGTGAGAGGGGTGTGGGGGGTGAGAGGGGTGTGGGGGGTGAGAGGTGTGTGAGGGGTGTGTGGGGTGAGAGGTGTGAGAGGGGTGTGTGGGGGTGAGAGAGAGTCTCACCTAAATAATATCACCAGGATCTCCTTCTTTCACCTTAGAAATATTGCTAAAATTTTAACTATGATGTCGTTACAGAATACAGAAAAATGTTTTAATCATCTACACTGCTCCCAATTCCATCTCACACTGATTGTTGGAGTAAGTGCAGAAATAAGCTTCAGTTAGTTCAGAATGCAGCAGCAAGAGTCCTCACTAGATCTAGAAAATATGATCACATCAGCCCTGTTTTAATCATCTACACTGCTCCCAATTACATCTCACACTGATTATAAAATACTACTACTGACGTATAAAGCACTTAACGCTCTCACGCTGCAGTATCTGAGTGAACTTCTGTACCAGAATGATCCTCCACGCCTACTTAGATCAAAAGGTGCAGGCTATTTGTTGGTACCTCAAATAATGAAGACTCCAGCAGGGGGCAGATGTTTCTCTTATAAACCCCACAGTTATGGAACAGCCTTCCAATCAGTGTTCGGGACTCAGACACAGTCTCAGTGTTCAAGTCGAGGCTGAACACATATTTATTTAGTGGAGTCTTTAGTCAGTAGGTGTTTGTGAGGTAAAGGAGCAGATCTGGAGGGATCATGGATATCGATCCTCATGTCTGTGTTTCCTTCTGCTTCTCCCAGAGTGAATCTTACCAGAGTCCAAACTGCACAGTGACATAAACTTTCATATAACAATAAGGAGACTTAATAATCCATATCCTTCTCTTCCTGTCACCCTCTTCTCTCTCTTTCTCATTCTCTCTCTCTCTTTCTCTCTCTCTCTCTTTCTCTCTCTCCCTGTCACCCCTCCTCACTCTCTCTCTCTCTCTCTCTCTCTCTCTCTCTCTCTCTCCCTTAACTACACCGACCCTTACCTTCTCTCTTTCTGCCCCACAGGTGGAGCACAATTAATGCAGTAACTGCATGATGGAACTATGATGAAGTTTCTCCTGACACTTTCACCACCGTGTGACTCCACAGTACTCAGTTATGGAAGAGCAATGATGAAAACTGCACTATCACACAGTGGAGATGAGTCAGGTTTCTCTCAAGGTTCCTGCTTTGTGACCAGGTCAAGGGTTGAACAAGTGAAGTATTAACTGAAGTGTAAAATAAATCATGAGGAAAGTGAAGGATTACTGCTGAATGAGGAACCTCATGTTTTATTTATAACAGCCAGAAGATTTTGAAGATCTATTCATTAAAACTGAACACTTTTTTTAGTTTGATGCTTCGTGTCATTAACACTCATGCATTTCAACTCTGTTTTCTAACCTTCACATGGTGAAGACACTGAGTATAATCAAAAATTCACACCTAATCTTATCACATGTTCAGCTACTGTAGGCGTGTCCTGCCTGCTGAAATGGGGGCGTGGCCTCTTTTAAATGTACTTCTATAGTAAATATTGTTTTTTGTATAGTGCCTTAAAGAGGTACATTTCAAAGTGCTTTTCAAGAATATAAAAAAGAAATTAAAATAAAAAGTATAGTGAAAAATAATAATAATAATAATAATAATAATAATAATAAAAATACTAAAATATAATAAGTAAATAAACACACAAAAAATAAAAACATCACGTAAAAACTATTTTGAAAAGTAAGTTTCAAGAGCAGATAAAAAACAAAGAAAAGGCCTGTCTAATCTCTTCTGTCTGATTCTCAGCTTTTACATTAGATTAGCATAGTGAGCTAACTGTTATAGTGACATCACCACTTCCTTTCCTCCACACTTTATATTCTATCCTGTATTTTCTGTACATGTGGGATGAAAGTGTGTATAACAGGAGGACAGAAAACACTTACAGGAAACAGGAAGTACTTACAGGAGGGAAAGGAAGTGAGTGGGGGAGTGAAGGAATGTTGGACCACGTGTTCACCATAGCAACCATACAGTGCTGTCAAGAGATGTGATTGAGATCCCTCACTCCTGCCCTCACCAACACAGGGTTAGTTTACAGGAGCATTTAACATCACATGGTTAAATTCTCTCTCTCTCTCTCTCTCTCTCTCTCTCTGCACCCTGCTCTCTCTTTGGCTCTGTCCCAATTCCATCCCCTCTGATTAGCAAAGAGACAAAGTCACTCTGACGAACGCCGGCCTCCTCCCCTTCCTCTTCCACCTCTTCCACCTCCTTGTTTCTACAGCAGGAAACAGAGAGAGAGAGAGAGAGAGAGAGAGAGTAAGAGAAAACGAGTGTGCACCCTCCATCCCTCCTTCCTGCCAAATCTAAAATCAATAAACTCTTTCTTTGCCCTGCACAAGCTGCTGAATCCATAAAACAGAGTGAGTGATTCCTGTATAAAGATGAAGGAGAGGGGGAGAGACACAAAAGCTTTTCTGACCGTCGCACTTGTCTGTGTCTCATCTTCACAAAACGTCTCGTCTCCACACCGTATCTCCACACCGCGTCTTGTCTCCACACCATATCTCGTCCTCTTCACACCACGTCTCATCTCCACACGACGTCTTATCTCCACACCATGTCTCGTTTCCGCACTGTTTCGTCTCCAAACCAGATCTCATCTCAACGTCTCGTCTCCACGCCATGTCTCATCTCCACACAGCGTATCGTCTCCACACTGTATCTCGTCTCCACACCACGTCTCATCTCCACACCGTCTTGTTTTCGCACTGTCTTCTCTCCAAACCACATCTCGTCTCAACGTCGTGTCTCGTGTTCATGCCATGTCTCATCTCAGCGCAGTGTCTCGTCTCCACACTGTCTCTCATCTCCACATTGTGTCTCATCTCCACACAGTGTCTTGTTTCCACACCATGTCTCGTGTCGGCACCATGTCTCGTGTCTGTACTGTCTTCTCTCCAAACTACACCGGTCTTTTCACCACACTGGGTCTTATGTCCACACATCATCTTGTCTGCACACTGTGTCTCGTCTCCACACAGCATCTAGTCTCTACACCGTGTCTCGTCTCCACACAACTCCACACCATGTTTTTTGTCCACACTATGTCTTGTCTCCAAACCACATTTAGTCTCAGTGCCGTGTCTCAACTCCTCACAATGTCTCGTCTCCACACCGTGTCTCGTCTACACATTGTGTCTCGTCTCCACACCACATTTCATCTCCATACAGTTTCTCGTCTCCACGCCATGTCTCGTCTCCACACAGTGTCTCATCTTTACACCACATCTCGTCTCCAAATCACGTCTCTTCTCCAAACCGTGTCTTGTCTCCACACCACGTCTCATGTCCGCACAGTGTCTTGTCTCCAAACCACATCTCATCTCAGCGGTGTGTCTCATCTCCACGCCACAATAAATAAACTGAAAGTAAGATTTATGGAGTGTGATAGTGGTAAGGTCATTCATGGCCATGTCCTAATTAGAATAATATAATAAATAAAGTGTTCTATAATATTAGTATAATTAATACATGAAGCATGGTGGTGATGAAGCATGGTGAAGATGAAGCATGGTGGTGATGAAGCATGGTGGTGATGAAGCATGGTGGTGATGAAGCATGGTGGTGATGAAGCATGGTGAAGATGAAGCATGGTGGTGATGAAGCATGGTGGTGATGAAGCATAGTGGTGATGAAGCATGGTGCTGATGAAGCATGGTGGTGATGAAGCATGGTGGTGATGAAGCATGGTGCTGATGAAGCATGGTGGTGATGAAGCATGGTGGTGATGAAGCATGGTGCTGATGAAGCATGGTGGTGATGAAGCATGGTGGTGATGAAGCATGGTGAAGATGAAGCATGGTGTTGATGAAGCATGGTGGTGATGAAGCATGGTGAAGATGAAGCATGGTGAAGATGAAGCATGGTGGTGATGAAGCATGGTGAAGATGAAGCATGGTGGTGATGAAGCATGGTGCTGATGAAGCATAGTGGTGATGAAGCATGGTGGTGATGAAGCATGGTGGTGATGAAGCATGGTGCTGATGAAGCATGGTGAAGATGAAGCATGGTGGTGATGAAGCATGGTGCTGATGAAGCATGGTGAAGATGAAGCATGGTGCTGATGAAGCATGGTGAAGATGAAGCATAGGGGTGATGAAGCATGGTGGTGATGAAGCATGGTGAAGATGAAGCATGGTGGTGATGAAGCATGGTGCTGATGAAGCATGGTGGTGATGAAGCATGGTGAAGATGAAGCATGGTGGTGATGAAGCATGGTGCTGATGAAGCATGGTGAAGATAAAGCATGGTGGTGGATGCACTGTGTTCAACGCTACTGCTGATTTCATACATTTACAGTATTTAATGAGTGTCTTCATCCAGAGTGACTGATGTATAGAGGTGTTGTTTAGATGAGGATGATGATGCTGAGCTCTGATCGGTTGTTAACACTGAGGTGTTTCCAGAAAGGATTTAGTTACAAATATATACTAGCCTAACGCTCAGATTCTGCTAGCACACGATACGATACTCAGAGCTGTGATGTAACAGTCTTGGTTGCTGAAGTTCAGAAAGTCTCCAGTAAAATTCTGAAGCTCTGAAACTTCAAGTGTTTTTGTTTGAGTTGTTTTCAGACAGAATAAACATTTGGATTGTTCGCGACTGAATAGCGGCAAATCACCACTTTACCTCAGAGCGGGATCCAGCACACGTCTCTGCCATGTTTTTCACACTTCCCTGGAAGTCTGCTCTGCTGAACGGAATTATGGGATTGCCTTCTCGGAGAAAAACTTTCTTCAGTGTGGTGTTGAAGGCTGAAGCATCGCTCGCTGTTTTGGGTGAACAAGCACAGAAAATAGAAAAAGAAAATTGCGGCACAGCAGTTACACTTACACGTGACATGTTTGACACATTCCACAAAAAACTGAGGCCAAAAGTGCTCTTCGTCACTCGCATCTATTACACACACACACACACACACACACACACAAACACACACACACGCGTCTTCGGCTCCAGTGAGCATGCTGACAGTGTGTATAAGCGAGAATTCATTACAGCGCCTGACGGATGTAGCGTTAAAGTGTTTACAGGCGGAGTGTAACGGCAGGAAGTGACACACACGGCTCGCCAAGATTTTCTGAAATGCTAATGGAGGCCATTAGCGCTGCTAGCTCATGCTCACTAACACCAGCGGATAAACGAGTCGCAGACGCGCAACCAGACGAGAAGCACACTCAGCTCGGGTGAATAACTCTGAGAGGGAAAAAACGAAGAGTCGACAAGGACGAGGGGTTAATAACAAGTGTACTTACAGTGGGGGTGAGAGGGGAAGGGGGTATAAATATAAAATTCTTAAAGAAATAACCACATTAATGAGCAGTTTATTGTACAATTTTAAAATAAGAAAAAGAAAAGATGGAATATGTGTGTGTGTGTGTGTGTGTGTGTGTGTGTGATGTGTGTGTGTGTGTGTGTGTGTGTGTGTGTGTGATGTGTGTGTGTGTGTGTGATTGTGTGTGTGTGTGTGTGTGTGTGTGAGTGTGTGTGTGTGTGAGTGTGTGAGTGTGTGAGTGTGAGTGTGTGTGTGAGTGTGTGTGTGTGAGTGTGTGTGAGTGTGAGTGTATGCATGTGTGCATATGTGAGTGTGTGTGAGTGTGTGTTAGTGTGTGTGTTTGATTGTGATTGTGAGTGTGTGCATGTGTGTATTAATGAGCAGAATGGGGAGAGAATGTGGGATTAGTGTGTGATGACTGAGGGAATAAAAACAGCACAGGGTGTGTAAGTAATTCCACACAGAAGCAGAAATATAAATACACACACACACACACACACACACACACACACACACACACACACACACACACACACAAACACACTATACACAGCTCCCAAAGTGTCTCCTTGTGTCTCCAGGGAGGACGAGGCTTTAATCGTCGCCGCAGAACCGAGTGTCTGTAGGAGGAGAAACTCAGACTCTGTTCCTGGCAGAAAACAGAAAAGAACAAAAAGCCAGGATTAAAATAACACACCGAGTTTGTAAGTGTGGAACTCATCTCAATTCTACAGCATCTCCTTCTTCTCATGCATCATTCCAGATGTTTCTGTAACACTAACAATCATGTCTAGACTGTAGCCCTTGAGATCTGATTCATCTTCTCACTCATCTCTGTTTTTAAATGACTCGAGCAGCACTTTAACACTGAACATGAAAAAAGCATCTTCAGTGAGACTCGAAAAGGAACTTCATCCTCAACAATAAATATCCATTCATTCTATTAATGTTGTGGTTTTTACCTTCTCACTGATGGATGTGATGAAGTGTAAAACAGTTCATGGTGATTATAGACTTAAATTACTGAAGCAGAACTGTTTCTATTCATTACAGTCATTACATCTTCTAAAGCAGGATCTTCAGGAATCTTTATTGTTGTATAAAAGTGAAAGACACTACAGTGTGATCAGGGTGTAAGCAGGGACTCCAGAACCAAAAGCGAGATGCAGAAGGTAACACAGACGAGGGATCTAATTGGAAGGCTGTTCCATAACTCTGGAAAGATCTGCCCCCTGCTGTTGAGCTACCAATAAATAGCCTGCACCTTCTGATTAAAATATGCATGGGCGATCATAATGTACAGATCTTTGGTGGTACTTGGGTATTAGAGCTACAAGTGTGTGGTGGATTATAATTAAAGCAACATAAGCAATGAGACAAAGCCTGATCAGAGGTCACTAGCAGGTCATTGACCACTTTGCCCAGCACAGTCTCTGTTTTATGATGAGGTCAGATTGTTATTCCTCTGTAAGTATCACATCACTGCTGTGCTAAAAACCTTTTCTAGGATCTTGGAGATACGTGTTTTGGAGATTTTTTTTCTCTGCACTCGCCTGTGATTCATCCCATAACACAGATTGGTGAAATAAACTAAGAGTCCTGAATGACTGTGTTGATATAACAGATTTGTTAAATCATGTGTTATCTGTCACTTTTCATGAAGTTTGTTGTGTCCCTGAGCAGCGGCTGTAATTCCCCACCTCTCTGTTTATTTTCCCATCAGGCCGTGTTCTACAGCAGCGTAATTGTGAGCGCTTTGAACAGCGTGTTTGCGTTTTGCCGTATTTGCGCCTCTCCTTATTTCCCCTGCTGCCTCAGCACTTAGGCGAGATTCTGACAGAGGAACAGCGAATTAGGAGAGACAAAGCGCCCGTTCTCCCGGAGGACTGCCGAGCCTCGAATTAATATTATACCAAAAATTCCGGTGGAAAAATCACACCTGTGCTTTTTGATCAAACTTCTCCGCCAGACGAGACGGGTTACGTAAAAACTGCTCGAGTGATCGCTGATGAAAGGAACGATCGCGACAAATAAAACTAAAGTGCAATAATAAATAAAAGAGCTAATTAATTAATCAGAGCTTTGTTTGAAATTTCCGCACGCAGCAGGTGAACTGATGTCTGATTTTCCCTCTGGGAAGCTCCATTCAAACTCGGGGTGACATTTTCATCAATATTCAACACCACATCAGTGTCAATTACACAGAGAGCAACAGAGAGAGAGAGAGAGAGAGAGAGAGAGATAGAGGGGTGTGGGGAGGGAGAGAGGGGGTGGGGGAGAGGGGGGAGGGGGAGTGTGGGAGAGAGAGAGAGAGAGAGAGGGGGGAGGGGGAGTGGGGAGAGAGAGAGAGAGAGAGAGAGAGGAGGGGAGTGGGGAGAGAGAGAGAGAGAGAGAGAGAGAGAGAGGAGGGGAGTGTGGGAGAGAGAGAGAGAGAGAGAGAGAGAGAGAGAGAGAGACAGAGAGAGAGAGAGACAGAGAAACAGAGAGAGAGAGGGGTAGGAGAGAGAGGGGGGTAGAAGAGAGGGGGGAGGGAGTGAGGGGGCGGGGAGAGAGAGGGGGGAGTGAGAGAGAGAGAGAGAGAGAGAGAGAGAAAGAGAATGAGAGGAAAGTTCCTGAGGGTTTGGTGGGGAGAGATCACCTCAGGGAAAAGTCGTTGGAATTGGATTTGTGAGACCTCGAGTCATGTTTTTACCTCTGGCTTTGTGTGTGTGTGTGTGTGTGTGTGTGTGTGTGTGTGTGTGTGTGTGTGTGTGTGTGTGTGTGTGGTAGTTGAATGAAGGGAAGAGGAAGTGGGTCAGTGCAGGTTTATTAGAGACTCACAGACGCTGCTGCTGCTTTCTCTTTGTTATTGAGGTGAAAATTTATCACATGGTTGTTTCTGATATAAACAGTTCAGGAGAAACATCTGCTGGAGCAAACATTGACAATTACTGGCCATATCTGTACCACATGTGCTGTATCTGCCAGATCTGTGATATGTGAACTGTACCTTTGCCGAATCTGCTGGATCTGTCTGATCTGTGCCACACCCTGTAATATCCACACCTTATCTATACCATATCAGCCAGATTTGTGGCACATCTGTCCTGCAGCTGCCTGATTTGTGAAGCATCTGTTCTACATCTGTGCTGTATGTGCTAGATCTGTGTAACATCGGTGTAATTTTTGCAACATATCTGTACCACATCTGTACCACATGTGCCATATCTGCCAGATCTCTGCCACATCTGTGCAGAATCCCCACCATATCTGTGCTAATTCTGTGGTAAAGTTCTGGTTCCACTTGTTCTCCAGTTGTTCTCTTGTCTGACCAAATAGAACAGATCTTTGTGTGTGTGTGTGTGTGTGTGTGTGTTTGAATATAATCTGCAGCCTCATTGACCTTCTTGCTTTGTTAGCATGCTGTTATCATCCAGCTGAGTGTTTCAATTTCCAAAAACATGACCTTGTCCACCCCCACACACACACACACACACACAGACAGATCAAGTGTGCACTTATAGGATGAGGGGTGAGTGTTTGTAAGAGTATGAGAGAGGAAGAACACTCGACCTCGCAGTGAGAGCTGTGGAACTGAAGCCTCAGAGATCTTCACTGTGTACAGAATCTCAGTAACATTAGCACTATACACACACTGACCTTCCCTTTAATCTCTTCACTCACGCATGCTAATTAGCTACCTACACTATACGCTAACTTTCTTTCAGTCCAGTTTTTAGGAGGAAAACCTGAATTCCTAATTTCAAGATAAGAGCATGATATTGTACTCTTTTTTACCTGTAGCGTGATCTCATACAGAGTGGAGATGTTCTGTGGTGTTTCTGTGATGGATCATATTTAAATGACTAAATAAAAAGAATAATGTTGTAAAATACTTGTATTGCATTGAACTCTGTTACCTCATGTTGGTTTGAGAACTAGCATGCTAAATCAACATGCTAACTAACATGTCTTGCTAAATTATGAACACAGTTCAGTGTAACAGTGTATTTTTAATACACATCTAAGGACAAAACCAACCAATCACAAATCACCAACCTCAAACACTTTCTCTTACACACACACACACACACACACACACACACACACACACACACGTATGTATATATACAGTATATAGAGTGGAACCTTGACACTCGCGACCTTAATAGTTCGTGACCTTTCATTCGGAACCAGAGAGTAACTCGCAAAAAATTCTGGCAGTTCACGAGAAGCCACGAGTGTCTCAGAGTTCAGAGTAACATTTCAAAACAGAGTTTGTACTAATAAATAACATACTGTACATTTTTTGAAAAACTTTTATTATTGTATTATTCATTTTAAGTAGTAAATAAAACATTTATGACAATTAATTCACAATTTTTGTTGAGTTTACAGTATAGTACATGTACAATTCCCCTTGAAAAGAGAAACGGGAGTCAAAAACCTTCCGATTTGTTGTTACTCGCGAGGAGTCATGGAGCGTCATCAAATCAAATCAATCAAATTTTATTCATCACAGACACATACATACAGGGTACGACATGCAGTGAAATGCTTTTTACAACGGTCCGGCAAGAGGGGAATAGGGTGGGGAGAAAGAAAAAAAAACCCAGATAAATAAAGTATAAAAACTATATAAAATAAAATAAAATAAAATATAAGGTATAAGGATATATAAAGATATGTATGTAAACAAAGAGAAAAAATGTATATACAAACAAAATCCTTATGGCAGTAGACAGTGAAACAGTAAACAATGTGTACCAAAGTGTAAACAATCTACAATTTTAATGGTGGGTTGTCCATAAAGTGTCCGTGTGCAGTATGGTGTGGTGTAAGGGACCGTAAGTGTCCGTGTGCGGTATGGTGTGGTGTAAGTGTCCGTGTGCGGTATGGTGTGGTGTAAGGGTCCATAAGTGTCCGTGTGCGGTATGGTGTGGTGTAAGTGTCCGTGTGCGGTATGGTGTGGTGTAAGGGTCCATAAGTGTCCGTGTGCGGTATGGTGGTGTGGTGTAAGTGTCCGTGTGCGGTATGGTGGTGTAAGGGTCCATAAGTGTCCGTGTGCGGTATGGTGTGGTGTAAGTGTCCGTGTGCGGTATGGTGTGGTGTAAGGGTCCATAAGTGTCCGTGTGTGCGGTATGGTGTGGTGTAAGGGTCCATAAGTGTCCGTGTGCGGTATGGTGTGGTGTAAGGGTCCGTAAGTGTCGTGTGCGGTATGGTGTGGTGTAAGGGTCCATAAAGTGTCCGTGTGCGGTATGGTGTGGTGTAAGGGTCCGTAGTGTCCGTGTGCGGTATGGTGGTGTAAGGGTCCGTAAGTGTCCGTAAGTGTCCGTGCGGTATGGTGTGGTGTAAGGTCCGTAAGTGTCCGTGTGCGGTATGGTGTGGTGTAAGGGTCCATAAGTGTCCGTGTGTGCGGTATGGTGTGGTGTAAGGGTCCATAAGTGTCCGTGTGCGGTATGGTGTGGTGTAAGTGTCCGTAAGTGTCGTGTGCGGTATGGTGTGGTGTAAGGGTCCGTAAGTGTCCGTGTGCGGTATGGTGTGGTGTAAGGGTCCGTAAGTGTCCGTGTGCGGTATGGTGTGGTGTAAGGGACCGTAAGTGTCCGTGTGCGGCGGTGTGGTGTAAGTGTCCGTAAGTGTCCGTGCGGTATGGTGTGGTGTAAGGGTCCGTAGTGTCCGTGTGCGGTATGGTGTGGTGTAAGGGTCCGTAAGTGTCTGTGCGGTATGGTGGTGTAAGGGTCCGTAGTGTCCGTGTGCGGTATGGTGTGTGTAAGGGTCCGTAGTGTCCGTGTGCAGTATGGTGTGGTGTAAGGGTCCGTAAGTGTCGTGTGCGGTATGGTGGTGTAAGTGTCCGTGTGCGTATGGTGTGGTGTGGTGTAAGGGTCCGTAGTGTCCGTGTGCGGTATGGTGTGGTGTAAGGGTCCGTAAGTGTCTGTGTGCGGTATGGTGTGGTGTAAGGGTCCGTAAGTGTCCGTGTGCGGTATGGTGTGGTGTAAGGGTCCGTAGTGTCCGTGCAGTATGGTGTGGTGTGGGTCCGTAAGTGTCCGTGTGCGGTATGGTGGTGTAAGGGTCCGTGTGTCCGTGTGCGGTATGGTGGTGTAAGGGTCCGTTAGTGTCCGTGTGCAGTATGGTGTGGTGTGTAAGGGTCCGTAAGTGTCCGTGTGCGGTATGGTGTGTGTAAGGGTCCGTAAGTGTCGTGTGCGGTATGGTGTGGTGTAAGGGTCCGTAAGTGTCCGTGTGCGGTATGGTGTGGTGTAAGGGTCCGTAAGTGTCTGTGTGCGGTATGGTGTGGTGTAAGGGACCGTAAGTGTCCGTGTGCGGTATAGAGTGTCCATAAAGTGTCCGTGTGCAGAATGGTGAGGTATAAAATAAATAAATATAAAGTGCACTGCGCTGTGCGAGTCCAGAGTTTAAAGTGTCGTGGTGTGAGAGGTGAGATCTGTACAGAGAAGTGTGATGATGGAGAAAGTGGACCAGTTTTTAGATCCTGGGTGTTTCCTGGTTTAAACTCCGAATGGCCTGCAGGAAGAAGCTCCTCCTCATTCTCTCTGTGTTCGCTGTTCAGGGAGCAGAAGCGTTTCCCTGAACGCAACAAAGAGAAGAGTCCATTATTGGATGGCTGAGGTCCTTCACAATCTTCCTGGCTCTGGTCCGGCACCGTGTGCTGTAGATGTCCTGCAGGTTAGGGAGCTCGGTGTGGATGTTACGTTCAGCTGAACGCACCACCCTCTGGAGGGCTCGCCTGTCCTGCATGGTGCTGTTCCCGAACCAGGAAGTGATGCTACCCGTCAGAACGCTCTCAATGGTGCAGGTGTAGAAAGTCTTTAGCACCTGAGAGGGAAGTTTAAAGTCCCTTAAGCGTCTCAGATGGTACAGACGCTGCCGGGCCTTCTTCACCAGGGTGTTAGTGTGACAGGACCAAGACAGGTCTTGTGTGATGTGAACACCAAGGTACCGGAAACTGTCCACTCTCTCCACTGGGGTCCAGTTGATGTTTAGCAGTTGGTATGACCGCTCCTGCTTCGTGCTGAAGTCCACGATCAACTCCTTAGTCTTGCTGACGTTCAGGAGAAGGTTGTTCTCTGGCACCATCTCTCCAGGTTTTTAACCTCCTGTAGGTAGGGCGTCTCGTCGTTGTTGTTGATCAGGCCCACCACAACAGTGTCGTCAGCAAACTTGATGATGGTGGTGGAGATGAATGTGGCCACACAGTTATATGTGTACAGTAAGAGCGTAACCCGAGTATCGAGGTTGCACTGTGTATATATACATACATACAGGTAGCATGTGTGAAAATAAATTCAAAAGTGAGAACACTTTTAAAAATGTAAGTGTTAATAGTTTATTTTTATTAATTCAAATGTAAATGAACAAAAGAAAAAACTCCAAATCAAAACAGTATTTGCTGTGACACTGTTTGCCTGCAAACTATCGTCAGATCTTCTAGGTACAATTACATGCTCTTTTATAAGGAACTCAGCATGTAGATTATTTCACACAT